>NC_051322.1:86471612-86771612 GCF_015220235.1 Choloepus didactylus
AAGTTGGTGGATTGAGCTATCAGGGGAGGGGGTCAGGGTATGATGGAATTCTTTGCATGGGGTTAGTATTGTTTTTGCAACTGTTCCCATAACTTTGAATTTATTTCAAAATTAAAAAAAAAATATATATACCGTGTGATCTTGGGAACTCCCTACTTTATAATTCAAGTCCTTGACCTTGAGGCTTGCTCTTTATACAGGGGAGGCTAAGCCCACCTATAATTATGGCTAGCATTCACCTCCAGAGAACCTCTTTTGTTACTCAAATGTGGACTTTCTCTCTCTAAGCCCAACTCTGCAAATAAATTCATCACCCCTCCCCATGACATGGGACAGGACCCCTAAGTGAGTGTTTCCCTGGCAACATGAGGCATGGATTCCAGAAGTGAGCCTGACCCTGGCATCAAGGATTGGGAGTTCCTTTTTGACAAAAAGAGAGAAAAGAAAGGTAACACAGTAAGGTTTCAGTGGCTAAGACATTTCAAATAGAGTTGATGGGATATACTGGAGGTCACTCCTATGCAAACTTCAGCTACATATCTCAAATGGCCACAGTAAACCACCTTCTTGAAAACCCTAAAAAATACCCAGATCCCTATCTGAGAGTCTATAATAGTTTCACTCACTAAGTTCATTCTTCAGAAACTTAAATCCTGCAGTAAGCTCCTATGCCACTAAGTCCCAAAACACAGAGGCAACCACCTCTTCAAGAAAAATCACCAGTTGCATCCCTTTTTCTGTAATGTTGACACAACTTTCAACATGAACAAGTTAGGGTGGTACTGCCTACACATCCCTGAAGATTGGGAAAGTGATTATATTAGAGGAAGGGGCAGCAATAGACAGGACAGAATTAATAAAGGAATAAGAGTACTGAATCTCTACAGAAGTTTATTTTTCTTATTGCTAGGGTATTACAATAACTAGCAGCAAAAACTGAAATGATAGAACTGACTTCCATAACATTCTTTGAAATTTACTATATACCTACTGTATTGTAATTTGAAAGCTATCACCTTTTTGAATATATGCCATATTTCCCAATAAGAAAATAACTGTACGTATGGAACTATAACCCACAACATTCTTGGAAATTTCTTATACAACTAATTGTTAATTCCTACTTGGAAAGTTGTCACTTTGGCATTATATGTTACAGTTCACAATAAAGAAATAACTGAAAATGTGGATATGCAATCCATGACATTCTTTGAAATTTGCTAACTACTAGTTAAAGTTTACTTGGAAAGTTATCAATTCTATATAATTATGTTCCACAACTTTAAAAAAAAAAGAGGAAACCATTGATACCTTTAGGCATCAAATAAAGTTAAATTTATCAGAAAAAATACTTGCTAAAATAAATCAAAGAAGACCTGAACCAACTAAAAACATTCCATGTTCAGGGATCAGCAGGCTTAATGCTATTAAGACTTGAATTCTACCCAAACTGATGTAAAGATTCAATATAATACCAATCAAATTTCCCACAGATTACTTTGCAGACATGGAGAAGCAAATGATCAGTTTTATTTGGAAGGGTAAGGGGCATCAAATAGCTAAAAACATCTTGAAAAAGAACAATGAAGTGGGAGGTATCAGCCTTCTTGGCTTTAAAGCATATTGTCAAGCCACAGTGGTCAAAACAGCATGGTACTGGTATAAAGATGGACATTGATCAATGGAATCGAGTTGAGGGCTCAGAAATAGAACCTCAGATCTTTGGTCAACTGATTTTTTTAAATGAAATTTTATTAAGATATATTCACATACCATATAATCCATCCAAAGTATACTATCAGAGGTTCACAGTATCAACATATAGTTGTATGTTCACCGCCACAATTTTAGAACATTTTCATTACTCCAAAATAATGAAAAAAATAAAAATGAAAAAAACACCAAAACCATCCCATAACCTTCATTCCTCTATTTTATATATTCATAATTACTCTTTCTTTCCCCTATGACATATATATATATATATATATATATACACACACACATATATATAACATATATTATTACTCTTTTGCCTATACACTGGGTAAGGGAGTGTCAGTCAAAAGGTTTTCAAAATCCCATGGTCACATGATTAAAGTGATATAGTTCTACACTTATCATCAAGGATCAAGTGTACTGGATGACAGTTCAGCAAATTCAGGTATTTTCTTCTAGCTATTCTACTATACTAGAAACTAAAAAAGAAAATCAACATAATGCATAGGAATAACCTCCTGAATGACCTCTCACCTCTATTTGAAATCTTTTAGCCACTGATACATTATGTTGTTTCATTTCTTTTCCCCCCTTTTGTCAAAAATGCATCGTCAATCCCACGATGCTAGTGCCAAACTCACACTAGGAGTCATGTACACATAGGGAGGAGGGCAGTGAGTTTAATTGCAGAGTTGGTTGAGAGAGGCCACATATGAGAAACAAAAGATTTTCTCTGGGGGTGGCCCTTAGCACAATTATAAATAGGCTTAGCTTTTCCTTTGCAAGAATAAGTTTCATATGGGCAAACTCCAAGATTGAGGGCTTGACTTATTAAATGGGGAGTACCCAATATTTGTGAGAATATCAGGAATTCCCCAGGTGAGAGAGTTTAGTATTTCTATACTTTCTCTCAGTCCCTCAAGGGGACTTTGCAAATACATTATTATTTCCTGCCCAAAATACTCTGGGATGTATCAGGGTATTACATTAACCTGTACAAAATAACAATCATTCCCTATTCTAGGTTCCATGTAATTATGCTGTTTATAGAAACTGACCATACCGGTTAGATTAGAAAGTGTGTCTCACTCCTCTCTAAGTTTGGATCAGCTTCCTTTCCCATTTGACATTGCATAATATCTGAGGGTTCTTTTAACGTGAAGTTTTTTTTTAGAGTCACTTCCTCTGGGATATCTTCAGCCTTTTCTTGACACCCACTTTCCTCCTTTGTGCTTCTCTGGGAAATGGGGAATGTAGGCCTGAGATGGAATGGGCAGGACCTTGTACTCTGATGATGGAGCTCACACATTATCCCCTGCTTGAAACCCAAACAGAAGTTTGAGTCTTGTTGTCTGACTCCTGCTCTGCTCCTTCATCCTAAGCAGTAGTTCTGAACATGACAGTGGCTTTGGAAAAGGCAGCATTATACACTGTGGTTGTTTCTCACAAAGACGTAGCAAGAAAAGTGCACCTGCTTCTTCTTTCCCCTACTAGGGGCCTCAGCAGGTAGACACAGTGTAGAGAATGATGGTTTGGGGCCATCTTACCTGAAGACATCTTTTGCCCACTCTGGTCCAGCTCAGACCTGCCTTGAATCTTCCAAACCTTTGTTTCTTGGGTCTCCTATGGTCTCAGTGGCCTGTTTCCACCCAAATCAGAGTGTAGTTTCCAAGATGCTCTACAAACAAAGAGACTGTGTCTTTAACGCATCCATTTATAAAGCAAAGATCTCTCTGGATAACTTCTACCAATGGGGTAAGGAAACTGAAAATTAGAAAGCTAGTCCTGCCTTTTCATTGTGTCTTTCCTCTTTATCTTCCAATTCGAGCTCCAGTTCCTTATTGGCTGACCCAGGGGACAATTTTAGTGACACACCTTATGCTCCAACAAATTGGCCACTGTCCTTCCATTCACATTTCTGCCAAATTGTTCTCTGTCATACTTTTACCAAGCAGAAGTCCTGGGCTGACCTGAGAGGAGCATGTAACTTCACTTTGCCTTCACTGTGGTATCCCTATTCTACCAAAGGGAAGCAGAGACCCCAGAGGATAACTATTGTGTAGCCCAAAGTCTCTCTGCACGAAAACGAAGGAATCAGGGCTTGAACTTACACCTGATTTTCATCCAAATCATGTACCTCTCACCACAGCGTTCAGTTTCCAGCAGCTAGAGGAAAGAAGGAGTGTGCTGACTCAGCAAATTACCCTTCAGCAGGAGAGAAATATCCTTACCAGTGTTGGTGCTGTCTGACCAAACCTGGTTTCTAGTTCTTTAAAGGACAAAATCTCATGAGATCTTGAAGATCTCTAATGGACTCAATCAGGGAACCCAAAAGGGGTTTGTTTTCATGGGCTGGGGGGCCAGGGGATTGATGGGTGGAAGTGGTATGGGGGAGCATTTGGGGTGAGGGAGGGATGATAAAATGGTAGAGCAGGATTGGGCCCTGGCCTGGGCCCTGTAAAGGGGCTGGTCCTGGGGTGGGAGAGGAACTGGGCTTGGTGGGGGGAAGGTACAGGGTCAGGCCTCAGGTGTGGGGAACTGGGGTGGGGGAGGGGACTGGGCTGGTCATGAGGGGAAGGAGGAACTGGGCCTGGGATGGGGGAGGGGACTGGGCTGGCCACAAGTTGTGGAAGAACTGGGCTTCTGGTGGGAGGAGGAGCTGGCATGTTCCTGAGGTGCGGGAGGAACTGGGCTTCTGGTGGGGAGAGGAGACTAGGCTGCTCTTGAGGTGGGGGAGGAGCTGGGCTTGGGGTGAGGGGAGGGTATAGGGCCAGGCCTCAGGTGTGGGGAACTGGGGTGGGGGGAGGGGATTGGCTGGTCCTGGGGTGGGGGAGGGGCTGGGGTGGTCCTGCGGTGGTCAAGGAACAGAAGTGTAGTGGGGGAGGGGACTGGGAGAGGCCTGAGGACTTGAAAGGTGTGGGGCTTGGGGTTGGGTGGCGGGCTGCTTCCCTCATGACCACACCCACCAAACTGCGGGGCTCTGGAATGGAAGAGGCGAGACCAGGGCCCACCTCCGCAACCTACTCTTCCGGTACCCACTTTACTCCTTCAGATTCGGGGTGCAAGGCCTGGTCTGTAGGGGTGTGCTGAGCTCAACAGCAAACGGCGGGCGAGGCTCGATTCCGGTGCCCCGCTCCCTCCTCCACAGGGGACGCCCGCTGCTCTTTACCCCACTTTTGCCCACCCGGAAGTGGCGGCTTCCCTCCCCGGATTCCCTTCTCTCCAGAATGTTCGTTGTTCAGTTTGTTTCTTACCTCACCAACAAATCTCTTCTCCAGAGTCTCACCATGCCGGAAATTTCAGAATGCTGAGGAGGGCCCGTGGACCGGTGGCTGGAGGGGACGCTGAGCCGGGAGAACATTGCAGGGCCGGAGCAGGTTCTCCACAGACGCGCCTCTTCGCCGTCCAGCCTCACATCTCCCGCACCAGGTAGCGGCAGGGACGCCCGAGTGCGCACGCATGCGCCTGACCAGTGCCCGCCCGCACGCCGGGACCAGCAGCCAATCAGCGGTTGCAGCGGGTGTCTGCGGGGGTGTCGGCGGCGCCAGCGCCTGAGGAGGCCTTGATTCCTTTTCGGTTCCTCTTCATAGTTCTTTGGATCTGTCCTCTTGATGGCTATTTTTGAAGCAAATGAATTCTTCAGGTTCTGACTCCTAGAAAATGGAAGACCACAGATACCAAGGAAATTGTAGTCATCATGCTTTCCAAATTTTCCACATACACCACTATCACGTAAACTTATCAAACTGCTTAATTCCCCCGTCCCCAATGTTCAGTTACACCCTCAATTGCATATATGATGACAGTTCTGTTCTCTAGATTATTGTTCTTTTTTTTCCTCAACACTAACTTCCAAGACATATGTCATTTTTAAAAGACATTACAGGTAACTTTAGAAATATTTAAAAAAAATTGTGTATTTCTTATTTAAAAATACATGTTGTAGGTATTATCCTTTCTTTTTGGCAAAATGCTATATAGAGAATATAATTTCCCAGTTCTGGAGAAAAATGACTCTAGAGTTTATGCTCTTAACAATGAGCTAGGCTGCCTTTACCTATTACCAGAATAAATGCTATTGGACAGTCTGCTTAATATTGATGTGCTGCTGTAGCCAAGGGACCTTAGATGCCAGCCACAGCATATACACACACACACCTGCCTTCTTGAACATTCTGGCCAAATGTGAACCACAGCATCATAAAGCAGTAGGCTTTCCTGAGGAGAAAATCCAAGATCCAAAGGGATTCCATATTTCTTTATCTAAAAGCCATAAAATGCAAAAATATTAATTTCACATTCTTTATGCAGATGTATAACAATCTGGAGAGTTACTCACTTTCCAAAGTGGTTTATACTTGCATGATTGACTGTAAGTGCAGCAAGTGGTGATAGTATTCAATAACAAAGTCATTATTCTTCAGAGAGCACACATACTTTACTAAATCATTGTAGTGCTCTTTGTACCATACTATAATTACAGGATTGAAATAACTGCATTCTCTTTGTGTTTTCAAAGCTTTCATGTAACTTTTATTTTATGAATACAAGCAAGTCTAGGGAGAGCTGTACATGAGCTCATTCTCAATACAGCTCTAGAAATAGTGCTGAATAGTGAGAAGAACCTTTAACAGAAGTCAGTTTAACTATAAAACATAACTGTGCTTTACTTTTCCTCCTGTCTTTATCTTCTGTTATAACCTATAATTGCCTTTCAGGTCTTGGTTTTTAATTATGATTTTTCTACTTTATTTTTGTATATATTCTTGTGAAGCATGCCTTTGTGTAAACAAGCATGGGATGAATAACTAGTTATATAGTTATATGATTATTTAATTTGTAACTTTAATTATTAATATTATTTGTTATTGTTATTATATTATGTCTCTATCATTGAGAATAACAAGTCACAAGATGATATGAGCTTTTGTTCATTGTCCATTTTTTTCAAATCTAAATAATTGATATTCCATTATGTCTATTAATATTATACTTGGCTTTATTTTTTCATAGGGTTATCATCTGACTGTATTTATTTTACTTAGGTATCTTGTTTATTTCCTTTATTCACATTAAAATTTAATGTAAGCTCTATGAAACAAAGGCTTTTGTTTTCTCTTGTACTTCTAGGAACTAGAGTGGGACAAAGTATATACTAGGCCCTTTAATATTTGTTCAGTGAAAATATGAATGTCACATCAGGGGACCTGCAGATTTTGGTTGAATGTAGCCAGAAAAATATGTTTTTATATTACCATAGAAAATTATGAAAATAGTCATAAATAAACTATAGCAACATTGATTAATTCAATAATAACATACTGAGTGCATAAGAAGAATAAGATATTAAGATATGGATAAAATTATCAAAAGATATGGTCTCTGTGAATGTCTAGTGTTTTCAAAGGAAATTAAGGCATACACAAAAATAACTAAAAGACTGTAAAAAAATCTCATAATGTAGGAAATAATATAGGACTTGAAACTGAGGAATCAAGATAGTATTTGAGCTATGCCTCAACAGAGTATTTTTTAGATAATGGATAGGGCTTTGCTTCAAGTGTAGAGGTAAGATAAAAAATGACGTGTTAGTCATTTCACCAAAAAGAATTAAAGCAAAGTCAGTCAAGCATTGGGTAACAATGAATAATGCAAATATCAAGAAAATTCATGAAAGGGAAGACTTCTGAGGTACGAAACAAGAATGATAATATGGAACTGAACCACATATAAATAGAATATTTTGAGGCAATCATTGCACAATGGACAAAAATTGCCTGTGGATATGTTTTTACTTTTTTCTTACAAAAATATGGAGTGAAAATTTCTCATTGCTATTATTCCTTCCTTAATCACACTAACATTACATACAGAATTCACATAGACTGAAATAGATAAACATGGGAGAGCCTGATCTTAGAGGTTGATAGATCCACCATCATTTAGCTGTGTGGACATAAGCAGGTCATTTAACCCCCTAGAGACTAGTTATATAGTCTGCAAATAAAAATGAAACCAACTACTTTTCAAGGTTTTATTAAGGACTAAATTGTTTTGCATATAGAAGATGCCAAAATACGATGCAAGCACATAGAGTATTATAATAATTTTGAGCTCCCATTCTCCTATATTAAGATATCATACCCAATCTAATTCTGTATGATAGTTTTTCTGTCCTATTGTTTTGTTGTTCTTTTGAACATTTCAAGGCATTTTGTGATAGACCAGAATTTTCCATTTTGCTCTCAAACTGTTCCCAGTATCTTTAAATTAACAGCAACCATCTAGAAAGAAATAAAAGTATTGTCACAGAAAACAAATTGACATTGCTTGCTTTTCAAGAAAATAAAAAGCTCAAAAGACATTTTAAGAGAATAAAAATATTCTCTAAATCCTGAATGTATTAAAAATGTATGTGTAATAAAATAATCTGTGGTTAATTTTAAACAATCACCAAAGGCTGAAACTTTGAATTTCATTGACCAAATATAATAATTATATCTATTTCAGTTATAAAGTTTTGACCAATTTTGAAACTTTTCTAGCTTTTTTGCATGGGGAAGTTAGTGATATGCATAGTACAAAAGAAGGATAGTTCTAAACTGTCTCTCACTTTCTCTGAGAATGTAAATATCAAAGAATAAATGGAAAAATTAAATCACTCTAACACAGCATGAGGTGTCATGTAAGGATGTATAATTATATTAGGTCAAGTGATGAGAGGAGATGCTTTCCAGTTAAACATAACCAAACTCAAAGAAAATAAATCTTAACTTGAGGAGGTTTTATTTCATTTTGTTTTAGAAATTTACTGAATCAAAGATGAGATAAAATTACTTGTCCATTAATAGCAACAATAATGAATTCAAAATTCATTCTTAGTGAGAGCTTCAGGATTACTGATAGTAGTAGATAGTGCCAAAAAGGGACACCAGATCATAACATGAAGGTAATCCCAAACTTCTGCTACACTTTCTGTCCCAAGACAGTACACCTTTCAATGTAAAAAAATAGTCTGAAGAAAAAATCAGTTGCAATTTTTCCAAAATTTTAATAGATTATGCCACCAAAATCTATTAGTCCCTTCTCCACCACTCAGTGTTTTTCATTCTCCCACTGACAAAGTTGATCAATGATTCTAACAATCTTTTAAACAGAATTAAAGTGGATTTGAGAATTTTATCAATGATATATCAAGAGAGGACTTGATCCATCTTGTGTATGATAGCTGAACTATAAATATATTATTCTCATGGCAGTAAAAACTCATAAAAAAGAGAAAGATGAATGAAAGAAAAGGTTTTATAATTCTTATTTACAAATTAAATATTGGTTAAATTATAGAGATTAGCATAAAAAGATAGTAAGTTGAAGAAAAATTTCTTTAAAAATAAAATATTTATTCATGTTTCACTAATCCCATCACTGAAATACAGTTAAAAAATGATGCAATAAACTAATTTGAAATAACTTTTTCAGGCTTTGGTCTACAGGTTTTATATAAAGCACCTATTCTACAGTAGTGAAAAATCAAGCAAAAGTCTGAGTTCCCTGATTGTTACTGGAGGCAAGATGAGTGCAGTGATTAGTTCAATTATTAGTTTGGCAAAATACGTGTGATTTAGTAATACATAAAAGCAAGAACAACTTCATTAGACTTGATTATGAATAATTTCTGTAAAATTCTCAACTAATAAGCCTATATTTCCTAAAATTGCATCCTTCTGTATATTACACCCTAATTTTAATAGAGCAAGGAAAAGAATTATAAAAAACCTGTTTCAAAAGGCCTATGTTTATGCTTCATTTCTGATTTTACTAAAGTATTTATCCTTTACAGATTTGAAACAGGTACTGTGGAGAGGAAACAGAAGATATCAAAGAGCTTTTAGTCAAAATAGGAAAAAAAAAGAAAAACAGATATAGACATCAGAAGCCTGTTGGTAACAAAGTTATGTTAATAAACTGCAACATTTATGAGTGTGTTTGACCTGTCAAAGAATAGTCAATAAATCAGAGATGGGCGTGGAATTTATAATGACATGAGAACTTGATAAGAATCACTCTTGCTAGTATTTTAACCAAACTCAAAAGATAAGAATCAAAATACTTTAACATAGACATTTCACAACTTTTAAATTCAGTGTTATGTTTAAGAACATTAAATCTTGTCATTTTACACACAGAGGTAACTCTTTGCTGGAAGGTGACTTAACCATTAAAAGTACAGAAAATGGAAGCAGGCTGCCTGCATTCTAGTCTTGCTCTGCCACTTAAAAGTGTGAACTTGAGAAAGTTAATCTCTCTTTGCTTCAGTTTAGTAGCCATAATAATAATGGCTTACTTACTTCATAGGGTTTCTCTGAAGAGTACATAATGTTAGAGTTGGAAATTGCACAAATGTCCATAATAAACTCTAAAATAATGTTAGCTATTATCACTCTCTATATAGCAATATGTGTAATATAATTATTTATATCTAAATCAATCTTTGCATTCTTTTTCTACATTTATTTTATTGTTAAATAGATCAGTCCATGTTATATAAAACAAATATTCAGAGTTAACAAAGCATGATAAAGCAAATATCTGTGTAACTTTCTCTGTAAATTAAGATAAATAATGTTGCCATCACTTCAGAAATCCAGGAAGCAGTGCAGATTATAATAGCCCCATCCTCTGGAGGTTACTGTGTTGCTATTTTTATTAAGATTTTCTTAGAATGTTTTTCATTATATGTGTGTATGTCATTATGCTCATTCATAAGCAATATAAGCTGGGTTTTCCAATCTTCTAATGTGTTATCAATGGAAAAACAGCATGTTTTCTTACATGCCTAGTTAACTTTGCATGTTATGGTTTTAAGATTAATCTCTGTAGCATTCATTTCTATTGTTCTCTGTATTGTATTGTGTGAAATTACATATTTTGATTATAGTATCTACTTTTGTGGACATTTGAGTTGTTTCTAATTTTGTGCTTCCATTAATAGTTCTGCTATGAACATTTTGTACACACATCTTGTGATCCACGTATGTAAGAGTTCTTAAAATTCAGTCTTATTTCTAAAACCTTACACATTGTTTTTCTAGTCCTAAGATGTATCACCAGGAGTGGAATTCCTTGTTCATGAAATATTGTCATTTTCCTTATATTTTGTCCAAACAATTTCCAAAGCAGTACCCACCAGCAGAGTATGAGCCCACATGTTGCACCATCTCCTCTGCAACACTTTATATTGTCAGATTCTTATTTTTACTGATCTAGTTGAGTGGGTCTCATTGTAATTTTAATTTTAATTTTCAGGGGTATATTGGGCATTTGGATGTTTACTTTGTGAGTGGATTTTTCTTATCAATTTAAAGTAAATCTTCATATTTTTATGAGTGTTCTTTATCAGTTATGAAGTTGCAAATACTTCCCACTAAGTGGCTTGACTTTTTCTTTGCTTAATATTATCTTTTGATGATATTTAAAATAATTTTAAAATAGTTACATTTGTTAATTTATTCTTCCCAGGTTGTGCTTTTTATGTCTTACTTACAAAGTTTTTCTCTACTTCAAAATCTTGAAGATATTCTCTTCAGATATTATCTTCTAAAAGTTTCATTTTACTGCTTTTCACAACAAAAAAACAAATCCAACAACATTTTAATTATACACCTTGACCCAGTAGAATTTATCCCTGTTATGAAAGGTTGGTTCAAGATAAGAAAATCAATTAATGTAATCACCACATTAGCAGAATGATGGAACAAAATCACATGATCATCTCAGTTAATGCATAAAAAGCATTTGAGAAAATCCAGCACCCCTGCTTGATAAAAACACGTAGAACACTAGGTAGAGAAGGAAATTTCCTCAACATGTTAAAGGGAGTGTATGAAAACACACAGCTAATATCATATTTAATGGTGAAAGACTGAAACTTTCCCTCCAAGATCAGCATGAGACAAGGATGCCCACTTTCACCACTGTTATTCAGAATTTTACTGGAAGTTCTAGCCAGAGCAGTTAGGCAAGAATGAAAAGCACCCAAATTAAAAGGAAGAAGTAAATCTTTCCTAATTTGCAGATGGCATGATCCTATATACGGAAAATTCAGACAAATCCACAACAAAATCTTAATGCTAATAAATGAATTCAACAATGTGGTGGGATACAAGATCAATACCATAAAATCAGTAGTGCTTCTATACACAGGTAGTGAATAATAGGAAGAAGAAATCAAGAAAAAAATTCCATCCACAATAGCAACTAAAGGAATCAAATGTCTAAGAATAACTCTAACCAAGAATGTACACAGAAAATTACAAAACAATGCCATAATAAATTAAGGAAGATCTAAATAAATGGAAAGATATTGTGTTCATGGACTGGAAGATATCAGTCCTACCCAAAGCAATTTATAAATTCAATGCAATCCCAATCAAAATTCTAAAAACCTTCTTTGCAGAAAGGGGAAAGCCAACCATCAAATTTATACAAAAGTGTAAGGAGTGAAGAAGAAACTAAGATGGCAGCTTGGTGAGACGGGGCAAAAAACACCTCCATGAAAAACACTAGATAAAAACCACAGTGACCCAGAATACCAGTTACAGTGATATGCCAGCTGGATAAGGTCTACTAGTTCCACAGGGGCTGTATACTTGGTGAAACTGGGAGTCTGCATTCTGAAATGAGTGAGTAAGCTGGTTGGAAGGCCTGCAGGCACACAGCAGTCTGGGGAACCCAGGGCTTGGTGTTTGGAGACAAACTGGCTCTTCTGAAAAAAAAAAAAAAAAAAAAAGGAAAAACCCAGGAGCACCTGCAGTTGCGAAAGTGGGAACCATGCAGTGAAACACAGCTAGAGGGGGTTGGGCTGGACTCTTGGTGTCTGGCCTGGAAGATAGCTGGCTGCAGATACCCTCCAGGACAGGGGAACGGTGGGGAGAGACAGAAACAGAAAGAAATCCTGCAGCAAGCAGTTGGTTACCAAGAGGGCTGGATAAACTCCTGCCTGGGCCATGCCCACAGCCCAGAGCCCCACCAGTTGTCCCGGAGCTGGGAAGGAGGAACTGTGTGAGGAGGAAGTTGTTGAGACACCACGTTTGGCCATATTTGCACCATGCTGAGATGACACTGGCATGGCACGGTGGCCTGGGGCTTCCCTTGAGGGATGACGTGCACTGGTGAAGTAGCATGGCATTCCCTCAGCAGAGGTCCTGGAGGATCGTGGCTGGGCAGGGGGACCTGCTTGGAGAACCTAGGGACATTATGCCAAGTCTGGTGGTTTGTGGGACAGTGAGAGAGAGGGTCTGGGGCTGAAATGAAATGAAGGTGTAGACTCTACCTGCAGCCTTGGATCTCCAGGAACCTGGCGGATTTGAATATTAAAGCTGCCCATCCTCCCTGGCCACCCATACCCACGCCCCTCATTCAGGGTGGATGGCTCCAGCAACACACCCAAACTGAGTTCTCCAACTGAACCCCACAAGAATCATTTCCCCACACACCGTGGGGACAAGGTGGAGAACTGACTTGAGGGGTATAGGAGATGCACAGATGCTATCTGCTGGTTAGAGAAAGTGTATGCCACTAAACTGTGTTTCTGAAAAATAAGATTGGTATCCCTTTTTTTTACAACTTGAAAGAACCCTATCAAGCAAAGCAAATGCCAAGAGGCCAAAAACAACAGAAAATCTTAATGCATATGATGAAACCAGATGATATGGAGAAACCAACCCCAAACACACAAATCAAGATATCAGAAGAGACACAATACCTGGCACAATTAACCAAAGAACTACAATCAAGGAACAAAAACATGGCAAAGGATTTAAAGGATATCAAGAAGACCATGACCCAGGATATAAGTGACATAAAGAAGACCCTAGAAGAGCATAAAGAAGACATTGCATTTTGGCTCTTTCTTCCTTTTCAATATATGCATTTAGTGCTATAAATTTCCCCCTCAGTATTGCTTTGGCTGCATCCCATGGGTTTTGGTATGTTGTGTTCTCACTTTCATTCATCTCTATATATTTAGCAATTTCTCTTGCTATTTCTTCTTTAACCCACTGATTGTTTAGGAGTGTGTTGTTTAACCTCCAGGTATTTGTGAATTTTCTAAGTCTCTGATGGTTATTGACTTCTAATCGTATTCCATTGTGGTCAGAGAATGTGCTTTGAATAATTTCAATCTTTTTAAATTTATTGAGGCTTGTTTTATGTCCCATCATATGATCTATTCTGGAGAAAGTTCCGTGAGCACTAGAAAAGTATGTATATCCTGGTGATTTGGGATGTAATGTTCTGTATATGTCTGTTAAATCTAATTCATTGATCAGATTGTTTAGGTTTTCAATTTCCTTATTGGTCTTCTGTCTTGTTGATCTATCTATAGGAGAGAGTGATGTGTTGAAGTCTCCCATAATTATTGTGGAAACATCAATTGCTTCCTTTGTTTTGCCAGTGTTTGTCTCATGTATTTTGTGGCACCTTGATTGGGTGCATAGACATTTATGATTGTTATTTCTTCTTGTTGAATTGCCCCTTTTATTAGTATGTAGTGGCCTTCTTTGTCTCTCAAAACATCCCTGCATTTAAAGTCTGTTTTATCTGAGATTAATATTGCTACACCTGCTTTCTTTTGGCTATAGCTTGCATGAAATATTTCTTTCCATCCTTTCACTTTCAATTTCTTTGTGTCCCTGTGTCTAAGATTAGTCTCTTGTATGCAACATATTGATGGTTCATTTTTTTGATCCATTCTGCAAATCTATATCTTTTAATTGGGGAGTTTAATCCATTTACATTCAACGTTATAACCATGAAGGCATTTCTTGAATCAGCCATCTTATCCTTTGGTTTATGTTTGTCAGATATATTTTTCCCCTCTCTCTATTAATATCCTTCATTGTACCCATACCGAATCTCTTTAGTACTGAACCTTTCTCCAAGTCTCTCTGTCCTTTCTTTCTTTCTCTGTCTGTAGGGCTCCCTTTAGTAGCTGAAGTAGGGCAGGTCTCTTGTTAGCAAATTCTCTCAGCATTTGTTTGTCTGTGAAAAATTTAAGATCTCCCTCAAATTTGAAGGAGAGCTTTGCTGGATAAAGTATTCTTGGTTGGAAATTTTTCTCATTCAGAATTTTGAATATATCGTGCCACTGCCTTCTCACCTCCATGGTGGCTGCTGAGTAGTCACTACTTAATCTTATGCTGTTTCCTTTGTATGTGGTGAATTGCTTTTCTCTCGCTGCTTTCAGAACTTGCTCCTTCTATTCTGTGTTTGACAGTGTGATCAGAATATGTCTCAGAGTCGGTTTATTTGGATTTATTCTATTTGGAGTTCACTGGGCATTTATGATTTGTGTATTATGTAGTTTAGAAGATTTGGGAAGTTTTCCCCAACAATTTCTTTGAATACTCTTCCTAGAGCTTTACCCTTTTCTTCCCCTTCTGGAACAGCAATGAGTCTTAAATTTGGACATTTTATACTACCTATCATATCCCTGAGTTCTGTTTTGATATTTTCAATTTTTTCCCCATTCTTTCTTTTATGCTTTCATTTTCCATTCTGTCATCTTCCAGGTCACTGATTCATTGTTCAACTTCCTCTAGTCTTGTATTATGAGTATCCAGAATCTTTTTAATTTGGTCAACAGTTTCTTTAATTTCCATAAGATCATCTATTTTTTTATTTAGTCTTCCAATGTCTTCTTTATGCTCTTTTAGGGTCTTCTTGATCTCCTTTGTATCCCGTACTATGGTCTCATTGTTCATCTTTAGTTCTTTGAGTAGTTGCTCTAGGTGCTGTGTCTCCTCTGATCTTTTGATTTGGTTGCTTGGGCTTGGGTTATCCATATCATCTGTTTTTTTCATATGCTTTATAATTTTCTGTTGTTTTTGGCCTCTTGGCATTTGCTGAACTTGATAGGGTTCTTTTAGGATTTGTAGACCAATTGAAGTCCTTATCTCTAATTTATCAGATCTACAGCTTTGTGGAGTACACTTTCTCTAACTAACCAGCAGGTGACATCCATGAGCCACCTGTTCTCCACAAGCCAGTTCTCCCCTGCTTTGCCTTTGTGGTGAGTGGGGTAGTGAGTCTTGTGGGGTCCAATTGTTGTACCAAGCTTGTGTGTGTAGTTGGTGTTGCCCGCCCTGTATATGGGGTGTGTTTCTGTGTGGTCAGGGAGGGGGTTGGCTCTAACAATCAAATCTCCCTGGTGATCCTGGAGTTTTAAAGCTGCTGAAATAGTCTAATACTTCAGTTCAGTCCTGCCACAGTTTGTCTCTGCCACTGACCCACTAGTCCTTGGTATTAGCATATGGCTCCTGAGACTTGTGAGTGGGTCCGTCTTCCAGGACGTGCAACCCCTGGTCCTCTGTTGAGGGATAACTGTGCTATGTCACAGGTGAGTGCTGTCCCCCCAGGCTGGTTCTGGGCTGCTGGGTTGTGTAGGGAGGCTCCCAGTCTGCTGAAATGATGGCTGAATGGGGCTTTGTTATTTCACACTGCTCCACATTCCCAACTCTGGGACAATCAGCTGAGGTTGCAGGGAAGGCTAATATCCACACCCAGTTTTGTGGTGTGTGCCTGTTATTTGAAGCACTTCTGTCACACTGGGTTGTCTGGGGCAGCTCTGGGCTTTGGGGCTGGCAACGGTCAGGAGTGTTTCCTGTCAACCAGAATGATGGCTGTGAGCAGACACCCCCAATTTCTTGGGAAGTTGTGGTGTTTAGTGAATTTTCTCAGCCACTGGATTATTGCCTTTATCTCAGAACTCTCTTAGTTCTGCTCTTGTCTTGACCTGCCCCAAATTGCAAGTCTTTGAGGCTTTCTGTATTGGGCTTCTTAGAGTAATTGTTTTAGAAAAAGAAATAAAAGATTTAAAAAAAATGACCCTCCTCACAGATCTAATGGGTTCTTGAAATGCTAAGAGACAAAGCAATTAGGGCCATTAAGGAAAGGTCCACAGGGCAGAGAGATCAGATTTTCTTCAGGATTTGCATATGAGCCTCAGGGCCTGAGCTCTGCCTTTCCCCTTTCTATGTTCACCAGGACTCCAAAAATCCTCTGCTTTTATTTTGGAGTTTTTTGTGCTGTTTTTTTCTATGCCTGGATCCTCTCTGCTGGGCTGGCTGCTCTCAGATTCTCTGGTGTCTGGTCTCAGTCTATCTATGGTTGGAGTTTGGATCAGTAGAATGAGTTTCCGATAAAGGCTGCCACTGCAGTTCTCCCTTCTCCTTCCTGTAGCAGAGAGCCCCTCCTCCCATGGGCCTGAGCCTGGCAGGGAGGGGTGCAGGACCCCTGGCTGCAAAAACTTATAGATTTCACTGATCTCAGCAGTTCCACATTTTCAGGAGTGTTGTATGAATTATGCCCAAACTCAGATTTCTCTGTGGTGTCCAGTCCACGCAGTTCCTGGCTTTCTACCTACTTTCCTAGAGGAGTAACTAAAACATACAGCTCACCAATCTGCCATCTTGTTCCACCCCAATCAATACCAAAACCAGGCAAAGATGCTACAAAAAAGGAAAACTACTGGCCAATCTCCCTAATGAATATAGATGGAAAAATCTTCAACAAAATACTTGCAAATCGAATCCAAAGACACATTAAAAAAATCATGCACTATGACCAAGTGGGGTTCATTCCAGGCATGCAAGGATGGTTCAACATAAGAAAATCAATCAATGTATTACAACACATTAAAAATTTGAAAGGGAAAAATCAAATGATCATCTCAATAGATGCTGAAAAAACATTTGACAAAATCCAACACCTGTTTTTGATAAAAACAGTTCAAAAGTTATGAATTGAAGGAAACTTTATCAATATGATAAAGAGCATATACGAAAAACCCACAGCCAGCATAGTACTCAATGGTGAGAGACTGAAAGCCTTCCCTCTAAGATCAGGAACAAGACAAGGATGCCCGCTGTCACCACTGTTATTCAACATTGTGCTGGAAGTGCTAGCCAGGGCAATCCGGCAAGACAAAGAAATAAAAGGCATCCAAATTGGAAAAGAAGAAGTAAAACTCTCATTCTTTGCAGATGATATGATCTTATATCTAGAAAACCCTGAGAAATCAATGATACAGCTACTAGAGCTAATAAACAAATTTAGCAAAGTAGCAGGATACAAGATTAATGCACATAAGTCAGTCATGTTTCTATATGCTAGAAATGAACAAACTGAAGAGACACTCAAGAAAAAGATACCATTTTCAACAGCAACTAAAAAAATCAAGTACCTAGGAATAAACTTAACCAAAGATGTAAAAGACCTGTACAAAGAAAACTACATAACTCTACTAAAAGAAATAGAAGGGGACCTTAAAAGATGGAAAAATATTCCATGTTCATGGATAGGAAGGCTAAATGTCATTAAGATGTGAATTCTACCCAAACTCATCTACAGATTCAATGCAATCCCAATCAAAATTCCAACAACCTACTTGGCAGACTTGGAAAAGCTAGTTATCAAATTTATTTGGAAAGGGAAGATGCCTCGAATTGCTAAAGACACTCTAAAACAGAAAAACGAAGTGGGAGGAGTTATACTCCCTGACTTTGAAGCTTATTATATAGCCACAGTTGTCAAAACAGCATGGTACTGTCACAAAGATAGACATATAGATCACTGGAATTGAATTGAGAATTCAGAGATAGACCCCCAGATCTATGGCAAACTGGTCTTTGATAAGGCCCCCAAAGTCACTGAACCGGGTCATAATGGTCTTTTCAAGAAATGCGGCTGGGAGAGTTGGATATCCGTATCCAAAAGAATGAAAGAGGACCCCTACCTCACACCCTACACAAAAATTAACTCAAAATGGACCAAAGATCTCAATATAAAAGAAAGTACCATAAAACTCCTAGAAGATAATGTAGGAAAACATCTTCAAGACCTTGTATTAGGCGGCCACTTCCTAGACTTTACACCCAAAGCACAAGCAACAAAAGAAAAAATAGATAAATGGGAACTCCTCAAGCTTAGAAGTTTCTGCACTTCAAAGGAATTTCTCAAAAAGGTAAAGAGGCAGCCAACTCAATGGGAAAAGTTTTTGGAAATCATGTATCTGATAAAAGACTGATATTTTGCATATATAAAGAAATCCTACAACTCAATGACAGTAGTACAGACAGCCCAATTATAAAATGGGCAAAAGATATGAAAAGACAGTTCTCTGAAGAGGAAATACAAAAGGCCAAGAAACACATGAAAAAAATTTTCAGCTTCACTAGGTATTAGAGAGATGCAAATTGAGACCACAATGAGATAACATCTCACACTGACTAGAATGGCTGCCATTTAAGAAACATGAAACTACAAATGCTGGAGGGGATGTGGAGAAGTTGGAACTCTTATTCATTGTTGGTGGGACTGTATAATGGTTCAGCCACTCTGGAAGTCAGTCTGGCAGTTCCTTAGAAAACTAGATATAGAGTTACCATTTGATCCAGCGATTGCACTTCTTGGTATATACCCGGAAGATCAGAAAGCAGTGGTGCGAACAGATATCTGCACACCAATGTTCATAGCAGAATTATTCACAATTGCCAAGAGATGGAAACAACCCAAATGTCCTTCAACAGATGAGTGGATAAATAAAATGTGGTATATACACACGATGGAATACTACACGGCAGTAAGAAGGAATGATCTCGTGAAACATATGACAACATGGATGAACCTTGAAGTCATAATACTGAGCGAAATAAGCCAGGCACGGAAAGAGAAATATTGTATGCTACCACTAATGTGAACTTTGAAAAATGTAAAACAAATGGTTTATAATGTAGAATGTAAGGGAACTAGCCATAGAGAGCAATTAAGGAAGGGGGAACAATATTCCAAGAAGCACAGATAAGGTATTTAACATTCTGGGGATGCCCAGGAATGACTATGGTCTGTTAATTTCTGATGGATATAGTAGGAACAAGGTCACAGAAATGTTTCTATATTAGGTAACTTTCTTGGGGTAAAGTAGTAACATGTGGGAAGTAAAGCAGTTATCTTAGGTTAGTTGTCTTTTTCTTACTCCCTTGTAATGGTCTCTTTGAAATGTTCTTTTATTGTATGTTTTTTTTTAATTTTTTTATTTTTCATACAGTTGATTTAAAAAACAAAAAGTTAAAAAAAAAACAAGGAAAAAAAATATGTGGAGCCCCCTTGAGGAGCCTGTGGAGAATGCAGGGGTATTGGCCTAACCCACCTTGATGATTGCTAACATGACCACAGACATTGGGGACAGGTGGTTTGATGGGTTGAGCCCTCTACCATAGGATTTACCCTTGGGAAGACAGTTGTTGCAAAGGAGAGGCTAAGCCTCCCTATAATTGTGCCTAAGAGCCTCCTTCTGAATGCCTCTCTGTTGCTCAGATGTGGCCCTCTCTCTCTGGCTAAGCCAACTTGAAAGGTGAAATCACTGCCCTCCCCGCTATCTGGGATCAGACATCCAGGGGAGTGAATCTCCCTGGCAAGATGGAATATGACTCCCGGGGAGGAATGTAGACCTGGCATCGTGGGACGGAGAACATCTTCTTGATCAAAAGGGGGATGTGAAAGGGAATGAAATGAGCTTCAGTGGCAGAGAGATTCCAAAAGGAGCTGAGAGGTCACTCTGGTGGGCACTCTTAAGCACAATTTAGACAACCCTTTTTAGGTTCTAAAGAATTGGGGTAACTGGTGGTGGATACCTGAAACTATGAAACTACAACCCAGAACCCATGAATCTCAAAGACAATTGTATAAAAATGTAGCTTATGAGCGGTGACAATGGGATTGGGAAAGCCATAAGGACCACACTCCACTTTGTCTAGTTTATGGATGGATGAGTAGAAAAATAGGGGAAGGAAACAAACAAACAAACAGACAAAGTACCCAGTGTCCTTTTTCGCTTCAATTGCTCTTTTTGACTTTAATTATTATTCTTGTTATTTTTGTGTGTGTGCTAATGAAGGTGTCAGGGATTGATTTATGTGATGAATGTACAACTATATAATGGTACTGTAAACAATGGAATGTACAATTTGTTTTGTATGACTGCATGGTATGTGAACATATCTCAATAAAATGAAGATAAAAAAAAGTGGCATCATCCCATTGCCATGTTGACCATATTTGGATACTAATTCAAATGAACTATAATAAAGAAAAACCATGGCATTTAAGAGATGATTGTAATTCTAAACATCAGATAAAAAAAAATCAACTGCAAAAAAAAAAAAAGAAGACATTGCAAGTGTAAATTAAAAAGTAGAGGATCTTATGAAATAAAAGAAACTGTTGGCCAAATTAAAAAGAATCTGTATATTCTCAGTACAAGATTAGAGGAAGCTGAACAACGTCTCAGTGCCCTAGAAGTCCACAGAACAGAAAATGAAAGAACAAAAGAAAAGAATTGAGAAAAAAATAAAAAAAATAAAAATGGATCTCAGGGACATGATAGATAAAATAAAACATCCAAACTTAAAGCTCTTTTGTGTCCCAGAAGGGAAAGAGAACAATAAAAGTCTAGAGAGAGTATTCAAAGAAATTGTTGGGGAAAACTTCCCGAACCTTCTACACAATATAAATACACAAAACATAAATGCCCAGCAAACTCCAAATAGAATAAATCCAAATAAACCCACTCTGAGACAAATTCTGATCAGACTCTCAAATACTGTAGAGAAGGAGCAAGTTCTGAAAGCAGTAAGAGAAAAGCAATTCACTACATACAAAGGAAACAACATAAGACTAAGTTGTGACTACTCAGCTGCCACCATGGAGGCGAGAAGGCAGTGGCATGACATATTTAAAATTCTGAGAGACAAAAATTTCCAACCATGAATACTTTTCCAGTGAAACTCTCCTTCAAATTTGAGTGAGAGCTTAAATTTTTCACAGACAAACAAATGCTGAGAGAGTTTGCCAATAAAAGACCTGCCCTACTTCAGATACTGAATGGAGCCCTACCAACAGAGAAACAAAGAAAGGAGAAAGAGTTATAGAGAATTTCAACTTTTCCCATTGAGTTGGCTGCCTCTTTACCTTTTTGAGAAATTCCTTTGAAGTGCAGAAACTTCTAAGCTTGAGGAGTTCCCATTTATCTATTTTTTCTTTTGTTGCTTGTGCTTTGGGTGTAAAGTGTCAGTTTGATGGCAAGCTTTGCGACTCTGATTAAATCCATTTAAATTAAATTAATTTCACTTTCTGCTTTTTATTGTATACCAAAAACTTATTGTATTATCAGGAAGGAAGTTAATAAAAATTACCCACTTTGTTTAGTGATGTGCATAGATAGGTATGCAGATGTCTTAGGAGGAGGTGCACAAATATGATATCTGTCTCCTCAAATGTCAAAACTGTTTAAAGGAAGGGTGGTAGTTTAAAAAATCTGAGTATTCTTTGAAGTCAAGCATATTGAAGAACCATAGACTTTCAAGTAATTTCAGCTGCTTTCACTGGGTCCAATTGATGGCAGGTAACAAGTGCAAGCATTTGATCTATGTTCATGCTCAGGGGGTTGAAACTGCAACAGGAGGTCTTTGGAACCACTCAGAGTGGGTCACCAGAGACTGAAATAGGGGTTTTGTCTCTCTGGCTAATTCCTTGTCTTCATCCCATCTTTTTCTACTCCCATGTTCACCCTACCCTTTGGGCTGATAATTTCAGATGAGTGTAAAAGTGTTCACAGTAAGCATGCTTCTATGGCATACTTACCATCCTTGCTAATATAACTAGCTACCAATACTGTGCAAGATGTGAGGTGACACTATAGGTTAGCCATTAAGAATATTTAATGTGGCTTGATTTGATATGTGTAGATTCAGGCAAAGAAAATTTTAATCAACTAGACTTTTTCCCTTTAAGTGAGTTTTCTTTTGGTATGAGAGTTAATCATACCTGGATTGCTGGGATTTCCTGTCACTGGATTTTATAGTAGTGAATGAGATTTTTGCTTTTCTCATGTGCCAACCTCCTGACTCTATGGCTGTTTTCCCCAGCAGAGATTTTCCTACATGGGGATGCAAGAAGCCAGAATGTCCTTTTTGATACCTTCTCACCTCTGCCTCTTCTTTCTTCTCAATACCATTTTTGGGGCACATGGCAGAGGTAAAGTCCAGAATCTGCCATTTTTTGGTAGCACCCTTATATTTGCTTTTGGAGGTGGACCATGAAAGACTTTTTTGTCACCTCCTATTATAATAAGACCAGGAATTATTTTACATACAAGAGATAGCTGAACTAATTATTCACCTTTAGCAAAGGTAATCAATTTAAATTATAGCTTCAAAACTAAAAGGTTCATGTGTGGGTTGGATGGTGTGAAGAATCAGTAATAATGTTAATGAAAAATGTAGGAATGTTACATTGAATTGAAGTCTTTCTTTTTCTTCAGAAAAATCTAAGGATCCTAGTAATCTTAAATCTGTGCAAAAGTTTCATGTTTTCCAATGATTTTATGGGAATTCACTAGAATCAGTCTCATCAAAACTCATTGTAACTCAGGCTATGGAGCCAAAGAAGGGTTTCAGTCAATGCAAGAGCAAAAAGGAACATGTAGTTTTATAGGTTTAGCAAATTCTATCAAGTGTTTTCACTGTGCTTTTCTGTTTCTTAAGCTGATGTTTGTTCCCCCTTCAGTGTTTCTTTTAATGCTATGCTTTTTCCTTTTATATATGATTGTTTAATACTTTACTTACTTGTTAAGAAAGTTAAACCTGCATATAAAAGGTTATGTATGGGTCCTATGCATAATAAAAATATGTTTATTTAAAAAAGATTACAGACCATTAAATGAATAAAGGCATGGATATAGAAATGTTGAAATAAGGTTAAAATATAGATGTTTACTAATTAGTGACCAAGAAACTTTTTATACATAGGTGGATAAAATGGATATAAAATACTTTTCTGCTTTTTTTGCTTGAATCATGAAGTTTGTCTACACTTTTCAAAATATTTAAGTAATTAATCAGTCCACCACCTTGGTGTAAGTGGAAAGTAAGAACTCTCAATTTCTTACCATCTGATCTTCCTTCTTAGGATGTCATTCTTCAACCCTTCTCCCAGTTGTGGATTGTACTGGGAGTAAATAAGGAAAGTTTAAATGTACTCTTGAGATAGTGATACTAATAACTTGTGATGTGAAAAATAATCAGCTAATAGTCCTGATAGTATTAATATATGAGTAAAGAAATTTTTATGTTAAAACTATATTTTGTGATTTTATGATTTTAGGGTAATGATTTTGCAATCTTTTTAATGAAAATGGACATCTCATCAGGCTGCTGTATATTTCTGCTGGCCTCAAAATTGGGAAAATCATCTGCAGTCTTTATACTAAAATTTTTCTTAAGGTCAAAGGTTTTAAATATTAGAGTGAACACCCACATAACTAAACCAATCATGAACAGAGGTGTTGGCTGCACATCTTCCTTTGCCAAGTCAGCATGGGAAAGTTATGGGAAATGAAACTAAAATAAAATTGATCAGAAAAAACCAGTTAAGTGGTGATAACTGTAATTGACTTCATTATAGGAAACATTTACATATAATATCATGATTAAGTGGTATAATGGAGATTTTGTTGAAATTCTTTTGCTATTAGAAGAGTTTTAATTGGTGGAGTAGTAAATCAATTTGTTAAACATAGTAAAAGTAGTTCCAATGGGCATTTTAAGTCAATCTTTAATGCACTTCTAGTTTCCCAAACAAATCAGTTGGATTTATATTGTTCTTCTATCAGCAACTTTGCTTCATTCCCCTCCCTTTCCTCATTCATTCATCAAACATTATGGATGAACTGCCTTGTACCTGGGACAGTCAGATGAACATGGTACATTCTTGACTTGAGAATCTCAGTGTAGAGGGGAAGAATGGTAAGTAAATCATGACTACAGGACATGTTGGTGAGTACCTTATAGAGAGATGCTTGGATTATAACAGAAAAGCAGGCCAGGGAGAGTCAGGGAGGGGTTTAGGAAAGATCTTCAAAGGTGAAAAGAGGTTAGAGAGGAGACTGGAGAGGAATGAAAGAGGAAAGGGGATTCCAAGAAAGCAACAGGTACCAGTGCATGGAGATGTGAAAGAACCTCCATCTAGTGTCTCATTGATTTTATAACATATACTCCTTTATATATAATCTATGGCATTGGAAATCTAGAACATTATCTTAAGAAAACCTTCATATTTACCAAATTGAATTTTCCTAAGTTTTCAATTAACAGAGGCTTTGATTATAAGAAACAGTTATGGAAACTAAAATTGTGCCTATTCAAGAATATGATGATGGTAAAAGTCATCAATATAACCTTAAAAATACTGTCTTCTTAATGAAATGTCATTTGGCCTACTTCCATCATGTTTCATGACATGTTTCTTTCCTTTTTGGGCAGGATACCAAAGCTGAAATAATTACTAGAGAGAATAAGATGTTATTTGCCAAAGAAGAACAAAAATGGAATGCTCTCACATTTTCTATTGAACAGAAAATGAAAGAGAATTTAAACTCTAGGATAAAGAAGTTGGAAGATTTTTTGAAACCATGTAGAAGTAATTCAGTGAAATTTCAAGTTGAAATGGTAGGGTTAGCTGTGTGCTTGGAAGCATGGAAAAAATATTGCCAAGATAAAGGTATGGAGTTCTATTTTTTTGCTTCACTGAATTGGAAAATGAATAAAAATATAATGATTATAGCTAGCATTTATTAACTGGAAATTTGCATGGAAGCTTTGCATACATAATCTGATTTTATCTTTACAAAAACCTCCAAGACAAGAATTATTGTTTCTATTTTACCAATGTGTAATGAAATCTCAGAGAGGGTCCTAGAGCAAATATTTTGCATATTCAAAAGCAAAATCAATGACAGTGTTTTAAAAAGAACTATCTACAAATTATGAGCATCATTAAGGGAACCAACAAAGATGGCGAGGCACTCAGGAAGAATCTGTCACTCACCCTTGGCAGATCCAAAGCATAATTTTTCCCCCAGTGCAAAAGTAGAATCATGCTTGCCTACCACATGGAGTTCTTCTGAAGGTTGCTGTGGCTTTCCATTTGCTGTGCTTTATCAATCTCTATAGCAGGTAGTAGAAAAGAAAAAAGACACAGGAAGAGAAAGATAAGGGAGAAAGAGGGCTGGGTAGAGATGTATGAATTGATAACAGCTGAAAAGATCAGGTGTCAGAACACACCCAAACTGGCAAGAGTTCTAAGTAAACCTCACTGATCTCTCAGTATGGAGCATGTCCACACTCAAATGCATTTTACACATGCTCACCAAGTTCTTAGCTTTTTTTTTTTTGTCCCCATTCATTGTATCCTGAATTCTGCCCTCAGTATAGCATGATAGTGAGAGGTATGAGCTTTAGCTTATGTATTTTGCCCCAACCAGGATGTTCAGATTTGCAGTTGGCTGCCTAAGAGAGATTAGAGTTGACAGTGGCCTAAAGAACATAGAAGTTTATTTCACTCACATTTAGAAGTCCAGAGGCAACCATTCCTGGGTTGCTAGGGCAGCTCCAATGAGCCATTAGTGACCAGTTTCTTCTACTTTACACCCCATTATCCTTGGTGATTGGCTTTCCTTCTTTAAACTGCCCCATATTCCTGGATGGCTCCATTCTAGCAGATATTAGGAGAAAGGGAAGAAGACAAAAACTTTTCATTCCAGCAGTATGTTTCCCTTTAAAGATCTTTCCTAGAAATTTCATGAAAAAAACTTTTACTTAGATGTCATAAACCAGAACCTAGTCACAGGTCTACATCTAACTGTAAGGTGTATTGGAAAATGTAGATTTTTTTAGTCTTGGCACATTGCAGATTTTATTGCTTTAGGGATATGTAAGGAACATTGGGTGATATATATTGAGTAGATAGCTAGCAGTATTTTCTACAGATATTCTCCTCCTTGTCTTTCATCTTCCTAAAATTCTACCTATCTTCCAAGTCCATTATATGGGGCATGTTTTCCATAAAGTCTTCCTCAAATATTACAGTTAACATAAATTTCTGTTGCCTCTAGTGCTCCATTTGGGGAGGTCAAGGGCTATGCATGGTCCCTGCATGTGGACAACAAACAACTGGAGTGTAAGTGCTCAACATTATGTTGCTTTTTTACCCTCTTATAGCATTCAGTAGGAGTTCAGTAATGTTTGTTAACCATATTAAACATGGGGTTTTTAGAAGAAATGGGGCACCAAAACAGCCCCAACCTACTGAGTATGAAAGCATTGGCAGTGGCAGTGAAATGAAGAGGATACACATGACACAACTCAACATACGGTAATGGACAGGGATTAACAAAGTCTGTATTTGGAGGTTAAAATTGACTGACTAACTGGGAGGGTTGAAGTGATTACTGCAAATAGTTATCCATAGACAAGAGTAGGATTCAAAAAATGTTACAATTTTGACTAGATATTTAAATCATATACATATTTTTATTTGAGCATAGTAGAGAAGTAATATGAAAATAATAGGTGGAGGGAAGATTGTTTCCTAGAAACTTATACAAACCTGAGCTTTAATGATCTTATTTCTATCAAGAACTATGAAGGTTTTCTTTTTTATCCAAACACTTGCTCTGCTACTTCCTATTATCCCTGCAGGTGATGAAGTGAGGATAGTTGCATTTTAAAGTTATATTAGTCAATAAGGTCAGTCCTCTCTCCTCTAAATAAATCATTATTATCAACTAAGATAGTGAGTTTAAATAGTCTATCAATTAATTGATAGACTGAATGGTTAATCTTAGGTAATGAAACATTTGTTAGTTGTGATCATCTTTATAAAGCAATTCTATTTACTCTCTACAGAGGCAAAACTTCAAAGGATCAAAATATAGCTTTTCAAATGATGAAATGGATCCACTCCTTAATGGAAAAATATCCAGAACTTTTGCAAGAAGAAGATCATCAACTTATAGCCAGATGTCTTAAGTATTTAGGATTTGATGAGTTGGCAGGTAATGTGTTTAAATATCTCCATTTTAATATACTAGAGTAATTATTGCATATACATAATGTCTTGTAAATAGTCATCTCTTCTAGATTGTATTTTACTGAAAACATTTACTGCATTCATAGTTATTATTAGTAATCAAGCTACCCAACCTTGAAGTAATCAAGAATTAGGAAGTTTGTATAAATGTTTACCTGGAAAAACAGATTAAATGCCAGATAATCTCTGGAGACCATTAAAACAAATCCTACACTTAATTTTAGCAAAATAACCTGAAACTATAATGTGATTGTTCAACAGTCTTTATATCAGGTTGAGGCTATATACAAAGACGTGTGTTTGAAAATCTTGATGTCTGCTAATTTGTTCATAGTTAAGGTGATTTCAGTGGCAAAGAAATTCTTTGATAAATATGACAGTTTAAAATGTGGTAAAAATGCTTTTCTCATAAGAGGTAGTAAAATATTTTAATTATTTAAATTTTGTATTTAAAATCTCTTTCAAAATAAGTAATAAAGATTGTAGAAGACAAAAAAACAGAAGAAAAAGAATAAATATTCAACTGGCATTGGTGCAGTTCAGTTTCAACTACAATTCATGGACCATCATTCGACATGAGATGAGATAAACAATCCAGACCCCTGAGTTCTGGACTTTATTCCTGACACTTGGCAGGTAATTATGTGAAGTGAAACTAACATTCTTGTATTTTCTTCTTAAATGTGATCTCAAGAGGTTCTCATGATTGTGTCTCCACCTATTATATTTGGCATGAACTTCTTAGTATTGCATAATGACACAGCCATTTAAAATCATTCTGTCATTGAAAATGTGAAATGTAGACATTTTCCATGTAAAGAAATTGACATTTTTATTTATAGACCATTTTCTTGGAGACCTCTTGTTGGATTCACATATATGTTTTTGATGTGACATCCAGGCACATCATTAGGGAGCAACCTCCAGGTTTTGTGTGTGCCAGTAGGAATTCATATGCAAATAATAAATGTATGCAGAGAAATTTGAGTAGTGTAAACAGTATGACAAGTATTTAGATGTTTCACACATCACATGTCACTGTAGTAGCTATTCTACCAATGTATGTAACATCAATATTGATTGATATAAAATTTGAAATAAAAGTGTCTTCCTGTATAGATTGAACTGTATAAAATTGCTGATAAATTGAACATTTTTACCTACAAAAAATGTGATTTCATAGATTCAGTCTAATTGCATGTCCCATGCAGAGTCTCACTTTATCTTTCTTATGTTGATGATGGTGGAACATCTTTAAGAATTCATGCCTCCTTTTCTAGAGCTGGAGGATCATTTCCTCAATTCAATGCAGGGCACAATGCAGCCAGGTGGTCCCCACGACTGCCCTGCTCACTGTCATTCTTCTGAGGCCCACTTTGCTCTGAGTGATGGCCAGGTGTGGACCTGGATTGAACAGGGAGCATATGGTGGGGTCTTTTTTCATATTCTGCCCATCAGACAGGCTTTTGGTTCTTTGCCTAGTCATTTTTTTGATGTGATAAAAGCATAGGCTGATGAAATGAGAGCCCATGAAGCTTTCACATGCTCTCCAAGGTAAGTATTTGGCATTTTCTTTATAGAAAATAGGAAATAAATAGTAAAAGTATGAGTCTTTTAAGTTTTCTATCCTGTCATTTTTTACCATTAGATAATTACATATTAGCTACTTCTTAGAACTTAATTTCTCACAGCAATTCTGCACTTACTAAATGACATGTAATTAGAAAAAAATGTCTTTCCAATAAAAATGATAGTATTTTCTTCAGCCTCACTGTCCATTTTTTCCACTCTCTATGCTTTAGGCAGAAAACCCACCTTCCAGATACTTAATAGAATAAAATGATCTCTTCTTGGAGAATGACACAGGTTCTTCTCATTTTCCTGTAAATCTCTCTATGTGTTTACAGCACCCAGTCATTCCATTTGAGGTTCAGATAACCATATTGAAAGTATTTTAATCTACTTTGGTAATATAATGCTCACTTTCTTGACACAAATTGTCCTCTGAAACTGCAGTGAAAGCTCCTTGATGTTTTGGATAATAATGAATCAGCAGTGATTATTGCACTGACATCTTCAGGAAAAAAAACCTATGCTTCCTACTTGCCTGGAGAAAGTCTTGAACGAGAGTGAGGAAGGGGTAGTTGTGTATCTTGCACCAACAAAGGTAGTGCCTAAGTGACTATAATTTTCTCTTTTATCCCAAAACTCCTATTTTCAAATATTGCACATGGCCACATGGGGGGTCTGTTTGACTTTATTTTTTAACCTGCATGTTCCCCTTCCAGTTTCAGAGCCATGACAATACTTTCCTCAGAACCACAGGAAGGAAAAAGTCTGGCCATCACATGTTGCCTTAAGTATTCTGCTTGGATTGAGAGAAGAAGTCACACTTTTGTTGGGCTATTTTGCAAGTCCCCAGAGGATCTAACCTTGCCTGAGCAGGGCTTATGGGATGTATCTGAAGTGCTGTTGGGTATTAGTAACTGGCCTGTCTCTCAAAAGAGCTCATTTTGCCATATTTCTTTTATGTCTAGCATTGCTTGATTTTGAAGTTGAAAACAGAGAAAGACAGTCTTTGTCATTTAGGAGAGAGGTTGATTTACAGGAAGTTTGCATGTTCTCATCATTGACCCTTTGAATTTAATTTGGTTATTGTTAAGAAAGACCTGTTTAGTTGGGTTGACTAATTCTTTCCATTTTAGTCTGTAGAAAAAATGTGTGGCTATAGAGTGACTTGTGGTTAGCATTAGAACTGAATTGAACTATCTGATCAATTTAAATTAATACTTCATTTTTGATTAAGCTTTCTTTGTTTTTCATAATGATAAATGCAAGATGAGCCCATTGCATGATACTAATAAAATATAAGAAGCAAAACTAAAGTTACTAGAAGCAACAGTGCTAGGTCAAATGCAATCTTATTGCCAAATTACTCTTCTAAAAAATTGAATCCTTGACGTCTATGAAAAGTTTTGCCATAATTATAGGTGAAAACTGTTAAACTTAACTTTACATTTCTGTGATTAATAGTGATTTGAGCATCTATAAATATGATCTTGGTGCATTGGTGTTTCTTCTTTTGTGAATTACCGGTTGTTACATTTTCCCATTTTTCTTTTTCTTGAAGGTCATTGTGTTTTTATTGATTTATCAGAGATTTACATAAAAAGCTTATTAACCCTTTCTCTGATATAAATGTAACAAATATTCTTTCACATTTATCATTTTATCTCTTACTATATTTAAGTTATTTTAATGATAATAATGCTTAATTAATATCTTTGTATAGTTAGATATATCAATATTTTCATTGAGAGTTTCTGGTGTGTGCTCAAAAGTGTGAAAATATATGAAAATGTTCACTTTCAGTACTCTTATAGTCACATTTTAAAATTCATGTTTTAATCTACATGGACATTTTTGTGTTTTTTTGCATGAAGTATGAAATAGAGAGAGATCTGTAGGCTACTCCACACTCACAATCCACTGGCTAGGCTATTTCCTTGAGCTAGAGCATGGTTCTACTCATTGATATATATATTCAAACTGAAGAAATTCGATAAGTCCTCAAACATATGAGCCACAAATCTATTTGGGCTATGTCTTAACTTGACCTTTTCTTATATAGAAAACTCACAGCTTTTCTCTAAACTTTGATCATGCATGCATCCAACAGTTTGTTCTGATGTGTAGGGATCATTTTCATTTTTTTCCTTCTGATGAAGCCATCCGTTTTTTTTTCCATTTACTATAGTTTGAGCATTTTCAATAAGTATTACATGCTAGTCCAGAACACTTTAGTGTATCTAGTGTAGATGGGTATAAGAAAAGGATTATTAATTTCCTACATTAATAAAGGAACATTCTTTTAGAAAGATTGTGTTGTTCTCTAAGGTTTCACATATCTGTATTCTATTATATGACTAGTGAATCTCTCTCTTTGTCAATCGGGCCTTTGCTAATCAAGTGGTAGCAATTTTCCAGAATCATTTTACCAAAAACATGCCAAATGGTGTGTCTCTATGTGGTGTTTTTACAAGAGGTTATCATCATGATGCTTTAAAGTGTCAGGTTGGGTATATTAATTAATTTATTATTGTTAAGTTTTGGAAAAGCACTTATATGTATTTTTAACTAGGAACTCAACATCTTCATAAGACATTGGGAAATAATCTCCTTGAATTTATGAAAGACAAAATGACTTTCTTGAAAATCAGTATCATTACCTCTCAAAGAGTGAGAAATATAACTCATCTTTCCTTAAGGACTCTTACATTTTTAATCCTATTTCAATTAAATCATATTTGTAAAAAATGGATTCAGAATGATTTGAAAAACCAAGTATGTTAGAAAAATTAACAAAATTCCAATGAGTTTATTTTTTCTTGATAAGTGTATGAAAGGTTATGCATTGTAGTTTCAAAAATGATGTATAATTGGTATTATACTTGGTGTTAGGTAAATCATAGAAAAATGCATATTGTCCTCCTTAGTGAACTCATAGATAAATCATTAAAACTAAACAAAAAGTGAAAACGTGACTACAGAACATTGCATTGTAGATTTGGAGACATGCTACCCAGGTTGCCCATTGAGGATGGACTTTCTATCTGGCTGAGGGAAATGAGGTCAAGACAGACTCCAGCTATCAGCTCCCCCACATCTGCCTCCATAGTCCATGTTGTGGACTGAGATAGGCAGGAATATAAATGCCTAGTCATTTCAGCTTGATGTGGGACACTCTGACAGGCAATATGCTCTCCAGAATTCTGAGCTGGGTAGGCCAAGGTTTTGCCAGGCCTGTTTTGCAGTTTGATTTCTCCCCCACCCAATCCTGCTTTCTCCCCCTTCTTTTCATGGTTGTTAATCCTTAATAAGTATTTTATACCCCAAACTCCATTTCAGGGTCCTATTTCAAGAACCATTCCTGTGATGATGAGCTATTTCTATGTTTATTACCCTGAATTCTTGCTCCTAAATAAAGGAATTTAAACTTCAAATCTGATATTTTACTTTTATTGACATGCAAAAATGGAAATGTAATGTGGAGCAACTATTACATCACAATTTTAATGAAACAAAGTCTCAGAAGCAATATCATATCCTAATTATCAACAGTTACATTCAATAACTCATAAACCTACCTGTTATAGTCTTATTACTATGCCTGCACATAGTAAGTGCTCAACAGTGTTAGCTCACACAATGTTAGTATTTTTAGGCACATATCACTGTGCCTGCCTGCTTTGAAATTCTTCTGCTTGCCCCATGTCACCAAAAATGGGTGCAAAGGATCAGATATGTCATATTTGGTGGTTAAGTTTGGTGTTGTTTTTCTGGGTCAATGGCCTGGTGTGCATGGCACTATTATGAAGGTCTTGCGTGCTTCAGGTCACCAGTGTCCTTGGTTGGGTTTCACTTAGGAGAGACACTTCCTTATATACAGTCTTCTCAGTGTGTCACAATCAAGCATTTTCCTGATGTAGGTAGTTTTGAGCACCCTGAGGAGCTCTTTATGAGAGAAATAACTTTCATTGTTGACTACTGTTTTAGTAGGAACAGAATTCACCCAACATGACGTAAGTACCCCTGAACAGAGATTTCAGAGTCCAGTCTTTGATATTGAAGGCAAAGAATTTTAGGGTCCCACTATAATGGCACTTACATAAAGTATTTTATCAGTCATGAAACCAACAGAAAACAGAACACTCAAATACAATAATTCAAGAAAGCTATTCTCCAAAAGTATGTGTGTGTGTGTGTGGTGGGGGGGAACTATAAGTATTAGTGGCCTACGGTTATTATCTTACCCTTAGGCCTAAAGGAAAAGGCAAAGAAGCAGCTCCTGGGACCCAAAGGGAGCTTCCTGTGGAGCTGCCCACATGGTGAGGTGCAGTTTCCTTGGTTGAGGGACACAGGCAGCTCAAGGTAACCTTGCAGGAAGGGAGCCAAGGGAGTAAAGATCTCAGCCTCATTCTCCTTCCCTCCTCTGTCCCAGGACTCTCCATTGGCCAAATCCAATGGAACCAGAACACTTGAGAGCCCTTCTGAGGTCATCCTTATGGGTCAGTTTCCCTGGGCAAAGGGAGAACGATGAAAAACACTGAAGATTTACAGGGACAAATAGAAAACATTTCATAACTTTTGGGTGAATTTGTTAACTCTTCTCTGCATCTTTATAAAACAGAGGCTTACTAGAGGTGCAGAGCAAAGCCACCCTCCTCTGTAATGGAAAATCAAGAACTCCCCCCACCAGATCCACAATTTGAATAGGAAATTTGCCCCTATACCTCAAAAAAAGTTCACCATAAATGATAGGTGTATGTTTTTTTTTCTTTCTCCTTCAACAAGAAGTAAAAGTAAAATGCCATAAAGGCAAAGCCATGGGCCCTGAGTATTCTATATTTTGACCCATTTTGAAGAATATGATTAGAAAAATAGCAAAGACTTATTAGTTGAAATCCCTGGATCTTTTTGTCATCACACTTGATAGTAATAACAACTATGCAAAGACTCCTGCAATGCTTCTTAAATGCTAGGTACTATTCTAAGTGCCTTGCATATATTAATTTATTTATATGTACAACAATCTTACTGATTTGGGTACTGTTATTATTTCCATTTGATAATATGGATAATAACATGACAACCAAGAGCCATAGCGCTATGGTAAAGAGGCTGGGATTCAATCTCAGATAGTCTGGCTTCAGATTCTATTCTCTTAAATACAATTTATTGGACACATAACATTTTCTTTATTTAAATTATTTAATTTCATGGTAAGTACTTTCATGTTTTGCCTAAATAATATTCAGTTTTTTACATGTATTTTTGATAGTTGGCTATAGTCAATAAAATGGTACTGGAAACAAGCAGATAATATGATGGAAAAAAGTAATGTTTCTGAAAGAAATGTTGGCTCTCATGCCAAATTTCACAAAGACTACCTGTAAATAAAGTGATCATATAAAATTAGACTTGGTATATGTTTTGATATATTCATATGAACTTTTGTCTTTTACTTTAAAATTATTCCAGATCTTACATGTCCATTAACTTGAAAATACTTGCTCTTCATTTTTACTGCTCTCTGGAGAGAGATACAATGATATAGAAAAGCATGTATGTTAAGTGACACAGGATGACATTTATTTTTAGCATTTCACCCATGTGCTGTTCTAACAACAGTTCATGTAAGTAATGCTTTAGCCATATATTTTATAAGTAATATAAATTATTAGTATATATCTGTTCTAGTTTGCTAATGCTGCCAGAATGCAAAACACCAGAAATGGACTGGCTTTTATAAAAGGGGGTTTATTTGGTTACACAGTTACAGTCTTAAGGCCATAACATATCCAAGGTAATGCATCAACAATTGGGTGCCTTCACTATAGGATGGCCAGTGGCATCTGGAAAACCTCTGTTAGCTGGGAAGGCACGTGGCTGGTGTCTGCTCCAAGTTCTGGTTTCAAAATGGCTTTCTCCCAGGACATTCCTCTCTAGGCTGCAGCTCCTCTTCAAAATGTCACTCAGTTGCTCTTGGGGTATTTGTTCCCTCTTAGCGTCTACAGAGCAAGAGTCTGCTTTCAATGGCCATCTTCAAACTGTAGCTCCTCTCTCAGCTCCTGGGCATTCTTCAGAGTGTCCCTCTTGGTTGTAGCAAGCTCGCTCCTTCTGTCTGAGCTTATAATACTCCAGTTAACTAATCAAGGCCTATGCTGAATGGGTGGAGCCACACCCTCATGGAAATTATCCAGTCAGAGTTATCACCAACATTTGGGTGGGATGCATTTCCATGGAAACAACCTAATTGAAATGGTCCAATTTAATCCCCCAAAATATGTCTCCCCCACAAGAATGCATCAAAGAATATGGCTTTTTCTGAGGGACATAATACATTCAAGCTGGCACAATATCATACCTGAGGAACTGCCTAATTGATACTTACCAGAATCTCAGAATAGCTACTCTACAACAATGGTTTTCACCTTAGTTTTGAGAATACCTAGGATGTTCTTCATAGTTTTCATTTGGCTCCTCAATGGTATCTGGATACACAAAGCTTAAAAAACCACTAAAAAGTTTAACCTGAAATTTTGTGTTAATTTTCATTTCCCTGAACATTATTTTTGCCCATTTTTTGACTTCTGTGTTTTTGTTCATCTCTGTGACACTAACTCTTCCCTCAGCTACAATTTTATGTGAACAACCCCTAATGCATGTGAGAATCTGGTCACTATGAATTAGTTTAAACTATGAAAAGATACTTCTCATTATTTTAACAATTACAACATGAGTGGAGGCTGTAAAAGGATCTCAGGGCATTGGCATGTGAATGGGAGAAGATTGACTAATTTTTCATGCACATATCTCCTCTTCTCTTATCCTATTCCCATGAATGGCTTATTCAAAATCCCTTTTCCTATAAAAACAATAAAGGCATTAGCCAATAATTTTTCCTCCTTCTAAGACCTGGTGAGTTAGATATATCCTGAATTCTGCTATCAGATTAATCCTGCCAGAAAACATAATTCTTATCTTGCCAAGTCTTCAATGTCTCTCTTTTTGTCTTAGTTTGCCAGGGATGTTACAACAAATATCACAACTTGATTGACTTAAACAACAGGAATTTAGTGACTCAGAGTTTAGAGGCTAGATGTCCAACATTAAGGTATTGCAAGATCTGGCTTTCTCTGAAGCCTGTAGTGTTCTGGTGGCAGCTTTTTCACATGGCAATCTCACTCCTCTCTCCTCCATTACCATCTACTATTATCATGTCCAATTTCCTGTGTATAAGGTCTCCAGTCATATTGAACTAAGTCCCCTCTGATTCAGTTTGGCTTTAACATCTTCAAACATACTACTGACAATTAGTTCACATCCATAAGACTGGGGATTAGGACTTGCATATGTCTTTATGGAGGGCATGATTCAATCCCAAACACCATTGGAAATGGATAAATGCACAGCTCCTTAGTGTGCTCATCCCAGGTCTTCTATCATCTGATATTAATTTCCTTTACATCCACATCCTTTTGATGGATTTTTCCTGGAAGCTCTCATGCTTTATATTGTTCCTGGAATATTTCACCACATATTCCAGATGACAGTTGTCCAGATCCTGTTCATTTTTATGATTCTTTTTTTGTTTCCTTTATTAGAGAAGTTGTAGGTTTACAGAACAATCATGCATAAAATACAGGATTCCCAGAAACCACCCTATTATTACTACATTGCATTGGTTTGGAACATGTTACTATAGTTGAAAGCATATTTTAATAAGCATACTATTAACTATAGATCATGGTTTATCTTAGGCTTCACTGTTTTTATAGTGCAGTTCCTTTTTAAACATTTTTATTTTGTTAACATATGTACAATCTGACATTTCCTCTTTTAACTACATTCAGATATACATTTTGCTGCTGTTAATTATGTTCACAATGTTGATCTACTATCATCACCATTCATTATGAAAACATTTCCATTATTTCAAATAGGAACCCTGTAAATTTGAAACCATAACTTCCTGTTCATTATATCTAACCCATCCTCTGGTAACCTATATTCTAGGTTTTGATTCTATGAGGTTTTTTGTTCCAATTATTCCAAATCAATGAGATCATCATTATTTGTCCTTTGATGTCTGGCATTATATCACACAATATGATGTCTTTAAGGTCCATCTATGTTGTCACAGGTATCAGAAATTCATTCCTTTTTACAGCAGAATAATATTCCATTATATGTTTATGCCATGTTTTGTTTATCCATTCATCAGTTAATGGACACTTGGGTTGCTTCCATCTTTTTGGCAATTGTGAAGAATGTTGCTATGAATATTAAATGTGTGTTTGTGTGCAAACTTGTGTTGGAATCCCTGCTTTCAGTTCAGTTTTCAGTATAAACCCAGAAGTGGGATAGACAGATCAAATGGTAATTCTAAGCTAAACTTTCTGGGGAACTGCCAAACTGTCTTCTACACCAGCTGTGTGATTTTAAATTGCCACCAGCAATGAATGAGTGTCCCTCTTTCTCCACATCCTCTCCAACACTTGCATTTTCTGTTTTTTTTTCATAGCAGCCATTCTAATGGGTGTGAAATGGTATCTCATTGGGATTTGATTTGCATTTCCCTGATGGTTAATAATGTTGAGTATCTTCTCATGTGCTTTCTTGTCGTTAGTTTATTTTCTTTGGAGAGGCATCTATTCAAGTCTTTTGCTCATTTTTAAAATTTCATTGCGGGGGCAAGATGGTGGACTAGTGAGCTGTATGTTTTAGTTACTCCTCCAGGAAAGTAGGTAGAAAGCCAGGAACTGCGTGGACTGGACACCACAGAGCAATCTGACTTTGGGCATACTTCATACAACACTCATGAAAACGTGGAACTGCTGAGATCAGCGAAATCTGTAAGTTTTTGTGGCCAGGGGACCCGCACCCCTCCCTGCCAGGCTCAGTCCCGTGGGAGGAGGGGCTGTCAGCTCCGGGAAGGAGAAGGGAGAACTGCAGTGGCAGCCCTTATCAGAAACTCATTCTACTGATCCAAACTCCAACCATAGATAGACTGAGACCAGACACCGGAGAATCTGAGAGCAGCCAGCCCAGCAGAGAGGAGCCAGGCATAGAAAAAAACAACACGAAAAACTCCAAAATAAAAGCGGAGGATTTTTGGAGTTCTGGTGAACATAGAAAGGGGAAGGGCAGAGCTCAGGCCCTGAGGCTCATATGCAAATCCTGAAGAAAAGCTGATCTCTCTGCCCTGTGGAACTTTCCTTAATGGCCCTAATTGCTTTGTCTCTTAGCATTTCAATAACCCATTAGATCTCTGAGGAGGGCCCAGCACGTTTTTTTTTTTTTTTTTTTAATCCTTTTTTCTTTTTCTAAAACAATTACTCTAAGAAGCCCAATACAGAAAGCTTCAAAGACGTGCAATTTGGGCAGGTCAAGACAAGAGCAGAACTAAGAGAGCTCTGAGACAAAAGTCAATAATCCAGTGGCTGAGAAAATTCACTAAACACCACAACTTCCCAAGAAAAGGGGGGGGTGTCCACTCACAGCCATCATCCTGGTGGACAGGAAACACTCCTGCCCATCGCCAGCCCCATAGCCCAGAGTTCCCCCGACAACCCAGTGTGATGGAAGCGCTTCAAATAACAGGCACACATCACAAAACTGGGCGTGGACATTAGCCTTCCCTGCAACCTCAGCTGATTGTCCCAGAGTTGGGAAGGTGGAGCAGTGTGAATTAACAAAGCCACATTCAGCCATCATTTCAGCAGACTGGGAGCCTCCCTACACAGCCCTGCAGCCCAGAACTGCCCTGAGGGGACGGCACTCACCTGTGACATAGCACAGTCATCCCTCAACAGAGGACCTGGGGTGCACAGCCTGGAAGAGGGGCCCACTTCCAAGTCTCAGGAGCCATACGCCAATACCAAGGACTTGTGGGTCAGTGGCAGAGACAAACTGTGGCAGGACTGAACTGAAGGATTAGACTATTGCAGCAGCTTTAAAACTCTAGGATCGTCAGGGAGATTTGATTGTTAGGGCCACCCCTCCTCCCTGACTGCCCAGAAACACGCCCCATATACAGGGCAGCAACACCAACTACACACGCAAGCTTGGTACACCAATTGGACCCCACAAGACTCACTCCCCCACTCACCAAAAAGGCTAAGCAGGGGAGAACTGCCTTGTGGAGAACAGGTGGCTCGTGGACGCCACCTGCTGGTTAGTTAGAGAAAGTGTACTCCACGAAGCTGTAGATCTGATAAATTAGAGATAAGGACTTCAATTGGTCTAGAAATCCTAAAAGAACCCTATCAAGTTCAGCAAATGCCACGAGGCCAAAAACAACAGAAATTATAAAGCATATGAAAAAAACCAGACGATATGGATAACCCAAGCCCAAGCACCCAAATCAAAAGACCAGAAGAGACACAGCACCTAGAGCAGCTACTCAAAGAACTAAAGATGAACAATGAGACCATAGTATGGGAGACAAAGGAAATCAAGAAGACCCTAGAAGAGCATAAAGAAGACATTGCAAGACTAAATAAAAAAATGGATGATCTTATGGAAATTAAAGAAACTGTTGACCAAATTAAAAAGATTCTGGACACTCATAGTACAAGACTAGAGGAAGTTGAACAACGAATCAGTGACCTGGAAGATGACAGAATGGAAAATAAAAGCATAAAAGAAAGAATGGGGAAAAAAATTGAAAAAATCAAAATGGACCTCAGGGATATGATAGATAATATGAAACGTCCAAATATAAGACTCATTGGTGTCCCAGGAGGGGAAGAAAAGGGTAAAGGTCTAGGAAGAGTATTCAAAGAAATTGTTGGGGAAAACTTCCCAAATCTTCTAAACAACATAAATACACAAATCATAAATGCTCAGCGAACTCCAAATAGAATAAATCCAAATAAACCCACTCCGAGCCATATTCTGATCACACTGTGAAACACAGAAGAGAAGGAGCAAGTTCTGAAAGCAGCAAGAGAAAAGCAATTCAGCACATACAAAGGAAACAGCATAAGACTAAGTAGTGACTACTCAGCAGCCACCATGGAGGCGAGAAGGCAGTGGCACGATATATTTAAAATTCTGAATGAGAAAAATTTCCAACCAAGAATACTTTATCCAGCAAAGCTCTCCTTCAAATTTGAGGGAGAGCTTAAATTTTTCACAGATAAACAAATGCTGAGAGAATTTGCTAACAAGAGACCTGCCCTACTGGAGATACTAAAGGGAGCACTACAGACAGAGAAACACAGAAAGGACAGACAGACATGGAGAAAGGTTCAGTACTAAAGAGATTCGGTAAGGGTACAATAAAGGATATTAATAGAGAGGGGAAAAATATGACAAAAATAAACCAAAGGATAAGATGGCTGATTCAAGAAATGCCTTCACGGTTATAACGCTGAATGTAAATGGATTAAACTCCCCAATTAAAAGATATAGATTCACAGAATGGATCAAAAAAAATGAACCATCAATATGTTGCATACAAGAGACTCATCTTAGACACAGGGACACAAAGAAACTGAAAGTGAAAGGATGGAAAAAAATATTTCATGCAAGCTACAGCCAAAAGAAAGCAGGTGTAGCAATATTAATCTCAGATAAAATAGACTGTAAATGCAGGGATGTTTCAAGAGACAAAGAAGGCCACTACATACTAATAAAAGGGGCAATTCAACAAGAAGAAATAACAATCGTAAATGTCTATGCACCCAATCAAGGTGCCACAAAATACATGAGAGAAACACTGGCAAAACTAAAGGAAGCAATTGATGTTTCCACAGTAATTGTGGGAGACTTCAACACATCACTCTCTCCTATAGATAGATCAACCAGACAGAAGACCAATAAGGAAATTGAAAACCTAAACAATCTGATAAATGAATTAGATTTAACAGACATATACAGAACATTACATCCCATATCACCAGGATACACATACTTTTCTAGTGCTCACGGAACTTTCTCCAGAATAGATCATATGCTGGGACATAAAACAAGCCTCAATAAATTTAAAAAGATAGAAATTATTCAAAGCACATTCTCTGACCACAATGGAATACAATTAGAAGTCAATAACCATCAGAGACTTAGAAAATTCACAAATACCTGGAGGTTAAACAATACACTCTTAAACAATCAGTGGGTTAAAGAAAAAATAGCAAGAGAAATTGCTAAATATATAGAGACGAATGAAAATGAGAACACAACATACCAAAACCTATGGGATGCAGCAAAAGCAGTACTGAGGGGGAAATTTATAGCACTAAATGCATATATTAAAAAGGAAGAAAGAGCCAAAATCAAAGAACTAATGGATCAACTGAAGAAGCTAGAAAATGAACAGCAAACCAATCCTAAACCAAGTACAAGAGAAGAAATAACAAGGATTAAAGCAGAAATAAATGACATAGAGAACAAAAAAACAATAGAGAGGATAAATATCACCAAAAGTTGGTTCTTTGAGAAGATCAACAAGATTGACAAGCCCCTAGCTAGACTGACAAAATCAAAAAGAGAGAAGACCCATATAAACAAAATAATGAATGAAAAAGGTGATATAACTGCAGATCCTGAAGAAATTAAAAAAAATATAAGAGGATACTATGAACAACTGTATGGCAACAAACTGGATAATGTACAAGAAATGGACAATTTCCTGGAAACATATGAACAACCTAGGCTGACCAGAGAAGAAATAGAAGACCTCAACCAACCCATCACAAGCAAAGAGATCCAATCAGTCATCAAAAATCTTCCCACAAATAAATTCCCAGGGCCGGATGGCTTCACAGGGGAATTCTACCAAACTTTCCAGAAAGAACTGACACCAATCTTACTCAAACTCTTTCAAAACACTGAAGAAAATGGAACACTACCTAACTCATTTTATGAAGCTAACATCAATCTAATACCAAAACCAGGCAAAGATGCTACAAAAAAGGAAAACTACCGGCCAATCTCCCTAATGAATATAGATGCAAAAATCCTCAACAAAATACTTGCAAATCGAATCCAAAGACACATTAAAAAAATCATACACCATGACCAAGTGGGGTTCATTCCAGGCATGCAAGGATGGCTCAACATAAGAAAATCGATCAATGTATTACAACACATTAACAAGTCAAAAGGGAAAAATCAATTGATCATCTCAATAGATGCTGAAAAAGCATTTGACAAAATCCAACATCCCTTTTTGATAAAAACACTTCAAAAGGTAGGAATTGAAGGAAACTTCCTCAACATGATAAAGAGCATATATGAAAAATCCACAGCCAGCATAGTACTCAATGGTGAGAGACTGAAAGCCTTCCCTCTAAGATCAGGAACAAGACAAGGATGCCCGCTGTCACCCCTGTTATTCAACATTGTGCTGGAAGTGCTAGCCAGGGCAATCCGGCAAGACAAAGAAATAAAAGGCATCCAAATTGGAAAAGAAGAAGTAAAACTGTCATTGTTTGTAGATCATATGATCTTATATCTAGAAAACCCTGAGAAATCAATGATACAGATACTAGAGCTAATAAACAAATTTAGCAAAGTAGCGGGATACAAGATTAATGCACATAAGTCAGTAATGTTTCTATATGCTAGAAATGAACAAACTGAAGAGACACTCAAGAAAAAGATACCATTTTCAATAGCAACTAAAAAAATCAAGTACCTAGGAATAAACTTAACCAAAGATGTAAAAGACCTATACAAAGAAAACTACATAACTCTACTAAAAGAAATAGAAGGGGACCTTAAAAATTGGAAAAATATTCCATGTTTATGGATAGGAAGACTAAATGTCATTAAGATGTCAATTCTACCCAAACTCATCTACAGATTCAATGCAATCCCAATCAAAATTCCAACAACCTACTTTGCAGACTTGGAAAAGCTAGTTATCAAATTTGTTTGGAAAGGGAAGATGCCTCAAATTGCTAAAGACACTCTAAAAAAGAAAAACGAAGTGGGAGGACTTACACTCCCTGACTTTGAAGCTTATTATAAAGCCACAGTTGCCAAAACAGCATGGTAGTGGCACAAAGATAGACATATAGATCAATGGAATCGAATTGAAAATTCAGAGATAGACCCTCAGATCTATGGCCAACTGATCTTTGATAAGGCCCCCAAAGTCACTGAACTGAGTCATAATGGTCTTTTCAACAAATGGGGCTGGGAGAGTTGGATATCCATATCCAAAAGAATGAAAGAGGACACCTACCTCACACCCTACACAAAAATTAACTCAAAATGGATGAAAGATCTCAATATAAAAGAAAGTACCATAAAACTCCTAGAAGATAATGTAGGAAAACATCTTCAAGACCTTGTATTAGGCGGCCACTTCCTAGACTTTACACCCAAAGCACAAGCAACAAAAGAAAAAATAGATAAATGGGAACTCCTCAAGCTTAGAAGTTTCTGCACCTCAAAGGAATTTCTCAAAAAGGTAAAGAGGCAGCCAACTCAATGGGAGAAAATTTTTGGAAACCATGTATCTGACAAAAGACTGATATCTTGTATATATAAAGAAATCCTACAACTCAATGACAATAGTACAGACGGCCCAATTATAAAATGGGCAAAAGATATGAAAAGACAGTTCTCTGAAGAGGAAATACAAATGGCCAAGAAACACATGAAAAAATGTTCAGCTTCACTAGCTATTAGAGAGATGCAAATTGAGACCACAATGAGATACCATCTAACACCGGTTAGAATGGCTGCCATTAAAAAAACAGGAAACTACAAATGCTGGAGGTGATGTGGAGAAATTGGAAGTCTTATTCATTGTTGGTGGGACTGTATAATGGTTCAGCCTGTCTGGAAGTCAGTCTGGCAGTTCCTTAGAAAACTAGATATAGAGTTACCATTCGATCCAGTGATTGCACTTCTCGGTATATACCCGGAAGATCGGAAAGCAGTGACACGAACAGATATCTGCACGCCAACGTCCATAGCAGCATTATTCACAATTGCCAAGAGATGGAAACAACCCAAATGTCCTTCAACAGATGAGTGGATAAATAAAATGTGGTATATACACACGATGGAATACTACGTGGCAGTAAGAAGGAGCGATCTCGTGAAACATATGACAACATGGATGAACCTTGAAGACATAATGCTGAGCGAAATAAGCCAGGCACATAAAGAGAAATATTATATGCTACCACTAATGTGAACTTTGAAAAATGTAAAACAAATGGTTTATATTGTAGAATGTAGGGGAACTAGGAATAGAGAGCATTTAAGGAAGGGGGAACAATAATCCAAGGAGAACAGATAAGCTATTTAACCTTCTGGGGATGCCCAGGAATGACTATGGTCTGTTAATTTCTGATGGATGTAGTAGGAACAAGTTCACAGAAATGTTGCTATATTAGGTAACTTTCTTGGGGTAAAGTAGGAACATGTTGGAAGTTAAGCAGTTATCTTAGGTTAGCTGTCTTTTTCTTACTTCCGTGTTATGGTCTCTTTGAAATGTTCGTTTATTGTATGTTTGTTTTCTTTTTAACTATTTTTTCATACAGTTGATTTAAAAAAGAAGGGAAAGTTAAAAAAAAAAAAAAAAAAGAAAAACAAGGAAAAAAAGATGTAGTGCCCCCTTGAGGAGCCTGTGGATAATGCAGGGGTACTGGCCTACCCCACCTCCATGGTTGCTAACGTGACCACAGACATAGGGGACTGGTGGTTTGATGGGTTGAGCCCTCTACCACAGGTTTTACCCTTGGGAAGACGGTTGCTGCAAAGGAGAGGCTAGGCCTCCCTATGGTTGTGTCTAAGAGCCTCCTCCCGAATGCCTCTTTGTTGCTCAGCTGTGGCCCTCTCTCTCTGGCTAAGCCAACTTGAAAGGTGAAATCACTGCCCTCCCCACTATGTGGGATCAGACACCCAGGGGAGTGAATCTCCCTGGCAACGTGGAATATGACTCCCGGGGAGGAATTCAGACCCGGCATCATGGGACGGAGAACATCTTCTTGACCAAAAGGGGGATGTGAAAGGAAATGAAATAAGCTTCAGTAGCAGAGAGATTCCAAAAGGAGCCGAGAGGTCACTCTGGTGGGCACTCTTACGCACACTTTAGACAACCCTTTTTAGGTTCTAAAGAATTGGGGTAGCTGGTGGTGGATACCTGAAACTATCAAACTACAACCCAGAACCCATGAATCTCGAAGACAATTGTATAAAAATGTAGCTTATGAGGGGTGACAATGGGATTGGGAAAGCCATAAGGACCACACTCCACTTTGTCTAGTTTATGAATGGATGAGCAGAAAAATAGGGGAAGGAAACGAACAGACAAAGGTACCCAGTGTTCTTTTTTACTTCAATTGCTCTTTTTCACTCTAATTATTATTCTTGTTATTTTTGTGTGTGTGCTAATGAAGGTGTCAGGGATTGATTTAGGTGATGAATGTACAACTATGTAATGGTACTGTGAACAATCGAATGTACGATTTGTTTTGTATGACTGCGTGGTATGTGAATATATCTCAATAAAATGAAGATAAAAAAAATTTCATTGCTTGACTATTTGTTGTTAATTTGAAGGATTTCTTTCTATATTTTGGATAGTAAACCTTACTCAGATATGTGGTCTCCAAATATTTTCTTCCATTGTGTATGTTGTCATTTTATTTTCATGATAAAGCCCTTTGAGGCTAAAAACTGTTTAATTTTGATGATGTCCCATTAATATATTTTTCTTTCTTTTTTTTCTTTTTTTGCTTATGCTTTGAGTGTAATGTGTAAGAAACCGTTGCCTAATACAAGGTCCTTAGGATGCTTCCCTAGGTTTTTCTCCAGGGGTTTGATAGTTCTGGCTCTTCTATTTAGGTCTTTAATTCATTCTGAGTTGATTTTTATATAAGGCATGAGGCAGGGGTCCTCCTCCTCCTCCTCCTCCTTCTCTTTTCAAAATGAGATAAGGTTTTCCCAGCACCACTTATTCAAGAGACTATTTTTTCCCAATAAAGTGGTTTTTGCTACTTGTCAAAAATCAGTGGGGCATAAATGAGAAGTTAGATTTGTGATCATTCAGTTTGATTCCATTGGTATATTTGTCTGTACTTGTGCCAGTATCATGTTGTTTTGCTTACTGTGGCTTGTAATAAGCTTTAAAATCAGGAACTGTGAGTCCTCCAACTTCATTCTTTTTCCAAATGGCATTGGCTATTTAGTGCATCTTACCCACCCATATAAATTTGATGACTAGCAATTCCATTTATGCAAGGATTGTTGTTGGAATTGGACTGGAATTGTGTTGAATCTATATAGTGCTTTGATTTGGATTGACATCTTGACATTTAACCTGCCAGTCTATGAACATGCTCTATCCTTCCATTTATTCAGGTTTCATTTTATTTCTTTTAGCAATATTTTGCAGTTTTGTGTATACAAGTCCTTTACATCCTTGATTAGATTTATTTCAAAATATTTGATTCTTTTAGCTGGCATTATAATGGAATTATTTATTGATTTCTTATTCCAGTTGTTTATTGCCTGTATATGGAAATAATAACAAATATTGGTTGTTGCTCTTGTATAACACCACTTAGATGAATCCATTTATTAGCTCTAAGAAATTTTCTGTATATAGGATCATGCCATCTGCAAATGTGGTTAGTTTTATTTCTTCCTTACCAAGTTGGGTGGCATTTATTTCTTTTTCAGGCTTATTTGCTCTGACTAGAATTTCCAGTACAATGTAGAATAATATTGGTGACAGTGGGCTTCCTTGCCTTGTTCCTGATCTTAAATACTTTCAGTATTTTGCCATTGAGTATGATGTTAGCTGTTAGTTTTTCAAATATGCCCTTTATCATGTGGAGGAAGTTTCTTTCTATTCCTAGTCTTTTGTGTGTTTTATTTCTTAACCAATAAGGGGTGATGGATTTTGTGAAATGAGTTTTCTGAATCAATTGATATTATCATGTGATTTTTTTTCCTTTGTTCTGTTAATGTGCTATATTACATTAATTGATTTTCTAATGGAACCAAATTTGCATACTAGGGATAAATCACACAATCATGGTACATAATTCTTTTAATGTTCTGTGGGGCATGGTTTGCTAGTATTTTGGTGAAGAATTTTGCATCTACATTCATAAGAGATACTAGTTTTTAATTTTCTTGTGGCATCTTTCTCTGGCTTGGTAGGAGTGTGATATTGGTCTCATAGAATGAATTAGGGGGTATTCTTTCCTCTTCATTTTATTTTGAGGAGTTTCAGTAGAATTGGAGTTAAGTCATCTTGGAATGTTTGGCAAAGCTCCCCTGTGAAGCCATCTGGTCCTGGGCTTTTCTTTCTTAGGTGGTTTTGACTAATTTCTTTGCTAGTAATTGGTTTGTTAAGATCTCTATTTCTTCTTGAGTCAGTTTAGGTTGTCTGTGTGTTTCTGGGAATTTGTTCATTTCATCTAGGTTATCTAATTTGTTGGCATACAGTTGTTCATGATAAACACAGTTCTGTTTATTTTAGCATGGTTGGTAGTAATTTCTCCCTTTTTATGTCTGACTTTAGTTACCTGTGTCCTCTTCTTTTTTCTTTGTCAGTCTAGCTAAAGAGTACTCAATTTTACTGATCTATTCATAACACCAACTTTTAACTTTTTGTTTTGCTATTCATTGTTGTTATTCTCTATTTCATTTATATTTGTTCTAAGTTTTGTTATTTCCTTCCTTGTGCTTGCTTGGGTTTAGTTTGCATTTCTTTTTCTGGTTCTTCCCATTTTGAGTTTAGATCTTTGATCTGAAGTCTTTCTTTTTTTTTAATGTAAGCATTTAGAGCTGCAAATTTGCCTCCCAAGGTCCTTTTGGTTTACAAAAGGAATCCCTGGAATCCAAATAGAGTTATTCTGATGCAAAATTTTCTCTTCAGTCTTACAGCAGCAAGGATGTTTGAGATAGTCAGTGTCACACATTGAAATCATATCCACACTCAATGATGGTAAGAGGGTAATTTGGTGAGTAGAAAGCAGGAAGACAGAAAAAGACTTAAATCCTTTAGACTAAACATCATCACAATGCAGTTCCGTTCAATTTCTCACCAACTTATCATTACACAGATAAGTATTTTAATTGTCTCAAGGGGGAGATTTGATTTCCAGGAGTCAAAATGGTCTTTGCTAAGATTCTGCATTGTTGTCTCTTTGTTCTTCTACATGGAAGTAAAACTTTGGTCAGGAGAAACCTGATGAGGAGACTCATGCACCCAGACCAAGTTATGTTAATGGCTTTGTTGTCTGATGCAGGTGGACTTAATTGGGGAGAGGGAAAACTTTGCCTTATGCCAGTCTTGGGTGGAATTGGGAAGATGATGCATTTTAGGACACTAGGCATCCCAACTCTATTAGCCACCCATTATTTTTTTCCATTTTACCCAATAAGGGTAATGGTAACTCTCAAATTGCCCTCTTCAGTGCTTTCTCCTTGAAGGGATAAAGGGACAAAGAGCCTGGGGTTGCAAAACTGTGATGGCCCTTCATGAAAAAAATATGCCCAACCATCACAGGGGAAATTTAGCTGCAACCTATGGGCCTGGCCAAAATCTGTTTTCCAAGACTCTCAAATCATTTGCTTTAGCCTGGTTCTTCATAACTGGTCCTGCTTATGGAACAGGGGTAAGAATCACATGGGACATGTTATCAGAAGCCATGCAAACAAGAAGAGAGTGGAGTGACATTTTTTAAATGTTGAAAGGAAAAAGAAAATCCATCAGCCTAGAATTCTTTATCCAGTGAAGTTATGCTTTAAAATGAAAGAAAGATACTTTTTCAGAAGAACAAAATTATGGGAAATTTTTCACCAGGACATCACCCTTGCCAAGGCTGCAAAAAGAAGTTCTTCTTGTAGAAAGAAGAACTTACTGAGGCAGTGCTAAAGTGTGATTCTTACCCCTGTTCCTCTACAGGGAAGGGGGTTTCTTCTCTTTCTCCTTTCAGTGTGCCTGTGGGTAGAGGTTTCTCTTGAGGCTGGGGTGGGGGTGGGGGTGGTGGGGTGGTGGGGGTTGTTTCTTTTGCTATTTATGTGTTTTCTACACCGTGTGTGACAAGCTTAACAGAGCTCTTTCTGTATTTGTCTTGCTCTCTGTAAACATCTTTAGCCTCACTAAAGAAGCTGACCTGGGGCTCTTTTCCATTGTGAAAAGCTCCTGTTGTACGAAGTTCTGTGCTTCCAGGACCTCAATTTCTTTTATTTTGTTAGACACGATTCTTACTCACTGTATTTGGTTTAGACTGAAGATTCATTGTGGAAAATACCTAAAGATAAAGCTGGATCCACCTCACACCCAACCAGGGAAATGAAAGTGAAATCACCCATGGCTTGTAATTTTTTGCATCTCAGATTAACAAAAATGAAAATGATGAATGATATCTAATGGTGGTGAAGGTGTGGGGAAAAGGGCAGGCGTCAGACACTCAGATCTACATAAAGAAAGGAAGGTCTCAGAGATGGAAGAAAAGAAGGTAAAAGAAAATATTTCCTTTTTACCTTCTTTATTTTTTCTTGATCAAGTAATAACAGTTTGTCTAAATAATGGTGACAATATATTGGGGATTATACGGTATGGATAAGCGGAATTAGTCCCTGCAAGGTTGAAAGGCACGGGAGGGAGGGAGCCCGGCCGCAGCTGCAGCTGGTCCCGGCGGCGGAGCGGCGGCGGCGGGTTGGCCTGGGCAGCGGGCGCGGGGGCCTGGGCGGCGGGCGGCTGGGAACGGAGGCTGGGGGCGGGCGGCGGGCGGCCTCGGCCCCTCGCGGCGGTCAGGGAGGGCTGTGCCCCCGCTCCAGGGCAGTCCCGGGGAGGATGCAGCCTGGGCCCCGGGGCGGGGTGGGCGGCGGCAGCTGCAGCGGTAGCCACTCCCCCGGGGCGCCTGCGGTGGGAGGCGGCGGCGGGAGCTCCTCCGCGGCTCCTGCGGGAACCAGGCCCTGCCGGCGGCCGCGTCGCTCCCGCTGCAGCTGCTCGCGGGACTCGCCAGGCCCTGCCCGCGGGGTCCCGGCTACTCACGCTCTGGTCCCGCCTGTGGCACCACTGGTGACCATTCTCCGTGCAGCCCCGGAGGCTGCACACGGGCCCCCCCCAGGACACGCCCGCGGAGCTCAGGCCCTTTGGCCATGGACGTGGAGACCACGCTGCGTGCCCGGCCGTGGCGAGGTGGGAAGATGGCCTGGGTGCCCGAGATGGACGAGGTGATCGAGTCCGGGCTGGTGCACATCTTCGCCGCCAGCCTCTTGGGCAGTGTGCAGGATCTGGGCGCCGGTGCCTACAGCATGAGCGATGTGTTGGCATTGCCCATTTTCAAACGGGAAGATTCCAGCCTTCCACTGGATGGTGAAACTGAACACGCACCCTTTCAGTAGGTGATGTGTGCTGCAACATCACCAGCAATAAAGCTGCATGATGAAACACTCATTTCAGCCAAGGTCAGTCTTAGGAAATTTGGATGCTGGATAATGAAAAAGTGGTACAGTTCCCAGAAGCAGACTTTGTTGTCTTTTTACACTTATGCAGTTTGGAAATGAATGTAAAGACTTACAGTGGGCACTTCTCTTTCTGTGCCCGTTTGGCTTTTATTGTCTGAACTTCATGCTGACTTGGGGCAGGGGTTGGGACAGCGCTACTGCAGAGCCCAATGAGATCTGTCTGTGGGGAGCTGCGCTGTGCTGAAGTGTCACACAGTGGTCAGGAAAGAGAGGCACTGCACCTTCTCGGAGGAAGGCATGTCTACAGGTGCACATCTGATGCGATCATGCCAGTTGGGGGAAGATCCAAGCCAGAAAGGTGGGCTTGAAGGAAACTGCATTAGCAGGAGTACCTTGGTGAGAGGGTCAGTGTAACTCCTAATAGGTACAAAGACTTCTGTGTTTTTGCTTTATCACAGATTTATTGAAAAACTCTCAAGGACTGTGGGAATGAAGCTGAGAGGTCTTCTACCTGCTACCAAATAACATATATATACATATGGTGTGTGTGTCTGTGTGTGTGTGTGTATTTAATTGGAACATGCTGTACATTGGTAACTTCTGTTTTTTACTTAATATATTGCAGTTCACTACCACACAAACTTTTTGTTTGTTTATATTAAAGATTATCAATTCTTGCTGTGGTTCTTTACTTTTCTGTTTTTCTTGTTGTTATTGTCTTTATAAACTGCATGCTATGAAAAGCCTTAATGCAGTCTCCTGGGCCTAGAGTTCCAGCCCTGGCCTAGCTCTGCAGTTGCCTGTCCAAACCATCCCCCATGGGCTGCCCCCACCTCCCCATAGGCCATCACCTTTCCCACTTAGTGTCCCTGTCCTTTCTTTGGGAACTGAACCTCACCTTCAGACAGCAGCACCTGCCCCTCCTCTTTTCTCTCTCCTTCAGTTTCTGCTTCACCTCTAGGCTGGGAGCTCCAGGGGGCAGGGGACACATCTGTCATGTTCACCACTGTGTGCCCAGTGCCTGCTGAAGAGCCTGGCATCCAGCCAGGGCTCATTAAATGATTATTGAATGAATGCATCTGAATGATGAGGCTTGAGAAAGAAAAACAGCCCCTGACATTGGGAAACAGATCTGATACCAACATACAGACCATGATGTTCTCCATCTGGACAAAATCTCACAGAACATCAACAGCTGACAAGACCACCCTGAGACCATAATAAGGTGAACAAAATCATGGTCTCTGTGCAGCCCACAACATGCCAAACATCTTTCTTTCTCAGCTCAATTACACAGAGCTTTACTCTTGCTCTAGTTTGCAACCCCCCCTCCATTTAGATAAGATATTTTGAAATATCCAGTCAGAATTGTCCCTGCTTTCTGATAGCATCCAATCTAGAGCATTGTTAGACCATCCACCAAATCTGAAAACTTAATCCTAATCTAATAATCATTTATTTCTCAAATTTCCCCATGGTGCATGCTCTCCCACACTGCAGTGAGCAATAACCCCAACTGTTCAACTGCAGGTGTATTCTGGCGGTCTGTAGCTGAAGGACATAGGCCAGCCCCCTTGAGGGAGTGCCTGGGCTGTGGCCCTCTCTTGTCATGTAATGGTGATTGTGACGGTGATTGTGATAATGGTCATGAACATGTTTACTGGTATTACTTTGTGCCAAACCTATTCTGAGCCCTCCATATACATTACCCTATATTTAATCCCCACAATAACTGCAAACTAGGCCTTGGACTCACTGCTGTTTGACAGCTGAAGGAGTGAGACAAGCAGAGGTTTAGCACACTGTCACCCAGCTGGTCAGTTACTGGATTGGATTTGAATCCAGGTGGTCTGGCTCATACTCTAATCTGGGTCCAGACCAGGCTTCAAGGCCTGGGTAGGACTTGGGTTCCTGATCTGCCTTCACCTCTCATAGGTCTCGGACCTCACTGGAGTGTGGTGGGGAGGAGGAGAAGGTGCTGGGGAGTCTGCACATCAGGCCTGGGGGCAGGGGGTGGAACCTGCTGTCTCAGAAGTGACCCTTGAGACCAGGTAGCCATATTTGCTGTCCTAAAATGACTATTACTAGGCCCAGTAGAGCCTTTCACAGGGACTAGGACTTAGCCTTTATGGATCTGGTCTGTACGGGATGGACACTTGGACCAAGGGTGTGTGCTCTGGGGAGCTGAGAAGGGGTGTTTCCTGTGCTGGGCACTGGGGACAGCATTTTTGTAGAGACAAAGAAAGTGTAGAGAGAAGCAGGAATGGGAGAGAGTGGGAGAGCAGTGGAGGTAGAGAAAGAGAAAGAGATACAAGGAGAAACAGAAAAGTAAAGGAGGAATGGATAAGAGAGACTGAGGGAAGAAAGGAAGGAGAGGAAGAGGGAGGGAAATACAGACATTGACAGAGACAGACAAACACAGCACCCCTAGGGAGTTCTTGGGTCAGCACAGGGCCTATTGGAGCAGTGGACAGAGTTTGAGAGCCTGGCCTGAGATTTTGAGAGGCAGTGGGTGTGGCTTGGAGAACCCTCCCTTTAATGTGGCCTCTGTCAGTCAGTCGTCAGGGGGGCGGTGCTTGCGCTTGGGCACCGCCTTCCTCCACAGCCCGCCTGCATTCCTGGGAGTGACCAAAGATGGCGCTAGGAGCATGGCCCTTGGGAGAGGATAAGGGCCGCCCCTTCAGGAAGTGGGTGCGGCCATCCAAGTCGGGAGGCTCTTGTGGGGCCCGAGGTTTTAGGGACGGTGCCTACATGGGGTGGGGTCCGAAGCTGCCCGCCTCTCCCTCCCATGATGCTCAGTTCCTGGCCCAAGGCAATGGAGGTTGGGTCCTTGCAGACGTTGCAGCCAGGATTTACTTTGACGATGGCTGTGGCTCCTCAGAAGTTAGGCCTAGGTGAGTTCTGTGTGCCCAGGGATGTCTGTGGGAGGTGTTAGTCCTGTATACTGGAGAGGGAACAGACCCTTCTGCGGAGTTTCTTATCCCTTGTATGCTGAACCTCCCCGCATTCTCCACTGGAGTAGGTCGCGGTGGATTTGTCTACAGTGGCCTCTGAGGGGAACTCCAGGTCACCGATTGCAGGAATTAACGTACTTCCATGGACTGCATTAGGATACAACAGTTAAAAATGATTGATTAGCTCCGCGATGACTGAATGTTCTGCTTTGTTCAGGGCAGTCCTGGTTTATGTCTGTTTTCCTGCCTATAAATGTCACCCTCTTTCACTCTCAGGAATATCCTGGTATGGGCTGTCTGTTATATGGTCACACCTATTAGGTCTAATATAGAAATGTCTCTCAAAAAGTTTAATTTAGTTACTAAGTAACAATAATTTAAGTTAAAAACTTAAAAATGCACAAAAAGTAGGCTGTACAATCGGAAACAGGCATATATGTTTGTGCTGGGTTGGCCTCTCCATGCAGGAGATGCGAGAAATCAAAAAGTGGGTGTCTGGGAGGTTGTAGAACTGAGGGAGGAGGAGCTGGAGGACAGGGAAGCTGCGCTTTAATTGTGCTTTTCCAACATTTGATTTGTTTTTTTATTAATATGAACATGTGTTATTTTTTCACACAATAATACGTTAATAGTAAAGATCATGGGGAGGGGCCTCAACAGGAGCTGGAAGTATGGCCTGTTACGTGAATCCTGCCTCCTAGAACATCTCCGGTCAGTTGGACATTAACGGCCAATGTGACAAGATTTTGGATTTATATTCATGAGACATTTCCGTGTGAAAATTTCCATTGTTATAATATCTTTATCTTATTTTGGTATTAGGGTAGTGCTAGTCCCTCTGCTTTGTTTCTGAAAGAGATTGTGGAGAGTTGGTTTCACTTCTTCCTTAAATATTTGGCAGAATTTACCAGTAAAACCATCTGAACCAGGTGCTTTCTGTTTTTGGAAAGATAATTAATTATTGAGTCAAAATTTTAATGGCTACAGGGCTATTCTCATTATGTACTTATTCTTCTGTGAGGTTTGGTAGTTTTTGTCTCTCATGGAATTGGGTCATTTGATTTAAAGTTAACAGATTTTTGGATGTAGGGTTGTTCATAGCCTTCTTGATTAGCTTTGTAATGTCTGTTGTAGCAGTGGTGATGACGCCTGTTCCATTCCTGATTTTGGTAAATTGTATCTTATCTATTTTATGTTTGGTTAGCCTAGCTAGAGGTTTATCAGCTTGATTAATCTTTTCAAAAAGCAAACTGAAGTTTTTGCTTGGTCACAAGTTTTCATTTCTAAGTGATTAACCAGCAAGGTTGTGTGGTAAGTGTATATTTAGATTTATAAGAAACTACCAACTACTATCCATAATGACTGTAACATTTGACATTCCCTCAAGCAGTGTTTGAGAGATTCAGTTTCTCTGCATTCTCACTATTTTTAATTTTACTACTTTTAATAGTGTGTAGTTATAACTTACAGTGTTCTAATTTGTCTTTCATAAATGTTTAATGATAGCAAACATCTCTTCATGTACTTTTTTCCCATCTGTTTATTTGTTTTGGTGAAATGTTTGTTCATATATTTTGCCCATTTTCTAATTGGATTGTGTGCTTTTTTTTCCTCTTGAGTTTTATACATTTTATATATATATATATATATATATATATATATTCTACATCATATATGATGTAGAATATACATCATATATACATCATACATATACATCATATATTCATCATCATATATGATGTTTGCAAATATTTATATATATATATATATATTTATATATATATATATATATATGATGTTTGCAAATATTTTCCCTGTCTGTACTTGTCTTTTCATCCTTTTAATGGTCTTTTGTAGATCATTATTTCTAAATTTTGGTGAAGACCAATTTATCATTTTTGTTTTATATAAATCTGAGTCTAGGCACTCTACCTAAAGAATCTGTGGTTTCATACATCAAATATCCATGATGGTAGCAAAATCTTTCTCTTGCCCAGCCTGAGAAATCCATTGATTCCTCTTCCTCTCTCATGCTCTTATCTTCATTCAATCCAGCAACAACTACTTCAAATATATATAAAACCTGACCACCTTACTTCCCTCCACTGCTACCTACCACTACGTCTAAGACACTATCAAATCTCACCTGGATGACTGTGATAGCTTCCTAATGGGTCTACTTACTGTCCTACCTGGCATTACAGTCCAGTCTTATCCATCAGCTGGAATGATGCTGTTAAAACCTAAGTCAGAAAATCCCACATCTATTCACAGATGACTCAGTGAAATCCAAAGTTCTTACACTGGAATACAAGGATCTCCACAATGTGTTCCCAACTTGCCCTCTTTTCTCATCCTGCACTCCCAATTTCTATCTCCTTTCCAGTTACAATAGCTTTCTAACTATTCTGAAGACACCAGGTATCCTGTGGCTTTCCAGGTAGCTATTTCTGTGCCCAGAATTCTCTGCACTCAGATATCTTCCTGGTTCAAGCATCTCACCTTCCAAAAGGGCCTACCCAGTCTATCCTGTTTAAATTGAAATGGAAGCTGCTTGCTACCTCCATCAATCAACTGTGTACTGTTTTTGCCTCCAAAGCATTATTACCATCTAAAATACTGGAGTATAACTCAATGCATTTGTTCATATTTCTCCAGGTAAAATATAGGCTCAACTTTCTGTCTTTATATCTAAAGCAAGTCTCTTGTAGACAGACTATTGATGGATGATGTTCTTTTTATCTATTCTGGCAATCTCTGTCTTTTAATTGGAGAGTTTAATCCATTCCCATATAAAGTAATTTACTGGTATGGAATGATGTACATCTTCTAGTTAGCTATTTGTAATCTGTATGTCATGGATCTTTTGTTTCTCTGTTCCTCTATTATTGCATTTTTGAAAAAAACAGTTGATTTGTTATGTGCCATTTTGATTCCTTCTTTCCTTTTCTGTGGATGCTTTAATTATATTTTTACTGTTTACCCTGTAGATTAAATTTAGCATCTTTTACCTACAAGAACCTTGTTTGATTAGTATCAGATCCGATAGTCCACAATCCCGCTTTTTTCTATGTGCTCATTTACATAGATTTATAATTATTTTTTTTTTTCATTTGTCTTTTAAATCACATAGGGTAAAAAGAGGCATTAGAAACCAGAAAAATACTGACTTTTATATTAACCTATGAATTTATATTTGCCAGTGTTCTTTATTTCATCTGATGGCTTCTAGTTCTGACCAGTGTCCTTTCTTCTCAGCCTGAAGGATTCCGATTAAGACCCCCTCTAGCATTTCTTGAAGATCAGGTCTATGGTTAATGAAGTCTCTTAGCATTTGTTTATATGAAAATATATTTAATTTCTCTGTGATTATTTGAAGGTATATGGACCCCAGAAAATCCTGTTCCTAAAGTTAATTGATTCCTGTAGTTGTAAACCTATTGTCATTGGGAACTTTTATTCTTTTTCTAATGCAATTTATTGAGCTATATTGACAAACCAGAAAATCATCCAAAGTGTAGAATTAGTGGTTCATGGTATCATCATACACTTGTGCATTCATTTCCACAATCAATTTTTGAACATTTTCATTACTCCAAAAAGAGAATAAAAATTAAAATAAAGAATACCCAAAACACCCCATACCTCTTATCCACCCATTATTTATTTTATTGTCTTTATTTTCTTACTCATCTGTCCATACACTGGATAATGGGAGTGCCCCTTCCTTTCTCTCCAGCTATCACCTCAATTCCCTGTTACCCATTTAACAGTAAAAGTCCTCAAAGAGTTGTCTGTATACATTGATTCTCATTTGGCTCATCCCATTGTCCCTTAAACCCAGGCCAGTTAGGTTTTACCTTCCTAATTCCACTGAAACTGCTCCTGTAAAGCTCCCAGTGACCTCCATGCAGTTCAATACGGTGGTCCAGTCTCAGGCCTTTCCCTGTGCAGTCAGGAGAATTGATTCTGCAGCCCACTCTCTCCTTAACACTCCCTGTTTACTGGCTTCCAGGGCACAAGACTCTCACTTCCCCTCTACCTCCTGTGTTATGTCCTTTTGGCTCCACTATCTGTGACCTCTCCATGTTGGAGGGCCTCAGGGCTCAGTCCTTTGTCCTCTTCTCTCCTCTTTAAATACACACATCATTGCTGTTGTCATGCAGCCTGAAGTGTTTAAATGCCTACAATTGCTATCTCAGCACACTGGCTCCACCCCAGAGCTCCAGAATCCCATTCACTATCTCCACCTGGCTTTCTAAGGGACAATTCCATCATAACATTTCCAAAGCTGGACTCCCAACCTTCCTGCCCAAACTACCCACCTGCATTCTTCCCATTTCTGTTCATAGCAAATTCATCCTTCAGTCAACACAAAAGCCCTACACTCATCCTGCAGTGACTTTTACATCCACCATCAAAACTGTTAGCCAGGTGTTGGAACCCATCTCACAATCAGTACAGCAACCACTCTGCCCCTGACCCTCCATAATATCTTGTTGAATTACTGTAATACTCTTCTAACTACTCTCCCTTTTACTTTTGCCTGGCCCCTCTCCCCAGAAAGTCTGTTTTCAATAGAGCTGCCTGAGTGTCTCATTTAAAAACTTTGTTCAGATCCCCTTTTCTGCTGAAGATCCTCCAGTGGATTATATCTCAGTCAGTGACCCCCAAGGTCCTGCCCAGTTGGGCCCCACTGTTCTCTCTGACCCTTCTCCCATCACCCTCCTGTCCCCACCTCCACTCCCAGTACAGGGCCTCCTTGCTGCTGAGCACACAATCCAGACCTGCCTCCAGGCTCAGCCTTTGCACCTGTGGTTCCTCTTCCTGGAATGTTCTAGACCCAGATGTGGTTGGCTCAGTGTCCTCACAGCCTTTAAGTCTGTACAAGTGTCATCTTCTCAGTAAGTAAAGACTGCTTAACCCGCAGCTTCTTCCCTACACTCCTCAGCTTTATTTTTCTCCTTCAAAATGCAATAACATTGCATGTTGCATAACATCATTCATTTATTTACTAAGTGCCTTCCCTACTAGAATGAAAGCAACACACCTTATGGTTTTCCCTTTTTTTGTTTCTGTTTTTGTTTTTGTTTGTTTCCTTTCATGGCTACTTCTCTATCATTTAGAACAATACTGTGGACATAGTAATTATTCCAGAAATACATGTTGAGTGATTGAATGCATGTCATGCTTATGTCAAGTATCACAATTTCCACTTAAAACTTAATTCTGCAGCCCTAAAATGCCCTTAAACTTCCCACACTTCATCTTTCTATACCACCCCCAGCTCATGTTAAAGACATCTCACTAAGATGGAATCAAATGTCATCTCCTCCAGGAACCTTTTCCCATCCTCCATTCTTTCTCTTTTCAAAGTCCTTTCACTTGGCTTTTCTACCTTTTCTAGAATTAGTCTGTATATATCTCATCCTTCTTAAAAATTTGTCATTTGCCAGAGAGCAAATCAAGCCTTGTATTCTGTAATTTGAAATCTCTTAGCCACTAAAACTTTATTGTTTTTCATTTTGCATCCCTCTTTTGGTCAAGATTTTCTCAATCCCATGATTTTGGGTCCAGATTCATCCTCAGGAGTCATATCCTGTTTTGCCAGGGAGATTTACACCCGTGGGAGTCAGACCTCATGTAGTGGGAAGGGCAGTGATTTTGTCTGCCAAGTTGGGTTAGCCATAGAGAGAGGGCCACATCTGAGCAACAAAGAGGTACTCATGTGTGGGGGGGCTCTTAGGCACAATTATAAGCAGGTTTACTCTCTCCTTTGCAGTAATGAGCTTCAAAAGAGCAAGCCCCAAGATAGAGGGCTTGGCACACCAAACCACAAGTCCTCAATGTTTGTGAGAACATCAGCAACAGTCCAGGTGAGGAAGACCAACACTTCCACATTTTCCCCCAGCTCCTCAGGGGGGCCCTGCATGTATATTTTTATTCTCTGCCCAAATTACTTTGGAATGTGTTGCTATTTCACACTAAACTATACAAATCTACTGGGTCTCATTTTCTACTCAAAGTTCCACGTAATTATGGTATTTGAGCAAACTGTATGAGTTAAATTGTTTAGGAAATATAGATCCTGCATTAAATAAACATCTCTTCCCTTGGTCTCACATGGAAGTTGAAGTTGTCAAACAAAGTCAGTATACCCTTTACCCTTTGGCCCAATTTTCCCTAGTCATAATCGAGTCTGCTTCATTGCTGTCTCTAATTGAAGTCTGGACTCTTTTTCAGCTTTTCTAACAGTTGCTGTATGCGCTAATGTTGACATTCATATCTGTCAAGCTCCAGCTCTGAGTTTCAGGTGTCACCCAGATATGCAAAGTTCCAGGGATTGATCAGGTTATACACAAAGGCATCAGCATTTTGGAGTTTGGAGATAGCCATTACAATTCAGGAATAGATGTGACTGCTGTAAGAGCTTAGAATCTAGGGACCATTATAATAAGCATACTTCTGAAAAGCTGTGCTCTAAGATTCAATTCTGAGTTTACATATTGTAGTTAGTCCATATTGGTGAGGCGTTAAAGTGTTTGACATTGTTTCTGGTGTACTTCACTCAAAATGCTGTCTACAAGAGCCATTCACTTCAATGAATGTCTCACAGCTTCACTCCTTCTTCCAGTTGCTCAATATTCCATTGTATGCACACACTACAGTTCACCATTTTGTTCCTCAGTCAATGTACCCTTAGGCCACCTCCACCCATTGCAAATTATGAATACTGATTCCATGAACACCAGTGTGCAAATGTCCATTTATGCCCCTGCTCTCTGATCTTCCAAGTATATGCCCCCTAATGAGGTGGCAGGACCTATGGCACCCACACAGTAAGAACCACTACATTGTCCTCCAGAAAGGCTACACCGTTCTGTCTCATAACTGCAGTAAATATGTACATCCCTAGCTCCGTGTTTTCTCCAGCACTTTTATCCCTATTTATATTTTCCTACAATTTTATAGAGCTATATTCGCATACCATACAATTACTCACAGTGCACAATCAGTTGTTCACAGTATTGTCATATAGTTGTGTCTATAAAGGCACCACAGTCAGCACTTGAACATATTGATTACTACAAAAAAGTGCTTTTTTTTAGTGAATAATAAAACCGATAATAAAAAGAAAAATACAATACAATACAATATAGTAGTAGGGTCAGACAACACCACCATTACCAAGAATTCCATATCCCTCCCTTATATCCCCCTCATACATATTTAGCTTTGGTTATTGCCATTGTTAAATTTAATGGAGGCTTATTACAATGTTACTGTTGACTGTAGACTCCAGTTTCCTTTAATTAATTTTTTCCACAATACCATCTCTTTCCAACACTCTGCATGATTGACATTCATTTGTTCTTCCACATGCAAGAACATTCTTAAAATTGTACATTTTCGTCACAATCATTGACCACTCCAGTTTTTGCTAAGTTGTACAGCCCCAGTCTTTATCATCTATCTTTACCTCAGGTATCATACATGTCCCTAGCCAACCTCTTTCAGCTTTTTTCATGGACATCTTTGTTCAGCGTACTTACAATATAATGCTACTATGACACAGTGTTATGCTATCTATTTCTGGATCTATACTGTCAATCATGGTTAACATTCTGTAGTCCTTCAGCATCAAATGCCCAATCTCTACCCTCTTTCTTTCTCCTGATAGCCTGCATTATCAGCTTTTAACTCTCAAAGTTTGCTCATTAATGTTTTGAACTACTAGTGAGTTAATTTCACTCAACATAATATCCTCAAGATTCATCCACATTATTGTATGTTCCATGTCTTTGTTCTGTCTTAGAGCTGTGTAATACTCCACCATGTGTATGGACCACAGTTTGCTTATCCAACTGTCCATTGATGGACATTTGGGCTGTTTCTATCTCTTGGCTATTGTGAACAATGCCACAAAAAACATCAGTTTAAAAATGTTCATTTGTTTCTTAACTTTCATTTTCTCTGAGTATATATCTAGTAATGGAATAGCTGGATCAAATGGCAAATATATACTTAGCATCATTAGGAACTGCCACGCTGTCTTCAAGAGTGGTTGCACCATTCTACATTCCCACCAACAGTGAATAAGTGTGTCTCTTTCTCCACATCCTCCAAAGCACTTGTAATTTTCTGGATTTTGGATAGTGGCCATTCTGTTAGATGTGAGATGACATCTCATTGTGGTTTTGATTTGCATTTCCCTAATAGCCAGTGAAGCTGAGCATTCTTTTCATATGGTTTTTGAGCCATTTGTATTTCCTCTTCAGAAAAGTGTCTATGTCTTTTGCCCATTTTTATATTTGTTTGCTTGTCTTTCTGTTATTGAGTTGTAGAATCACTTTATATATTTGGAATATGTTGTACTTCGCTAATGCTGCCAGAATGCAAAACAGCAGAGATGGATTGGCTTTTACAAAGGGGGTTTATTTGGTTACACAGTTACAGTCTTAAGGCCATAAAGTGTCCAAGGTAACACATCAGCAATTGGGTACCTACACTAGAGGATGGTCAGTGGTGTCTAGAAAACCTCTGTTAGCTGGGAATGCAAGTGGCTGGCATCTGCTCCAAAGTTCTGGTTTCAAAATGGCTTTCTCCCAGGATGTTCCTCTCCAGGCTGCAGTTCTTCAAAAATGTCACTCTTAGTTGCACTTGGGGTATTTGTCCTCTCTTAACTTCTGCAGAGCAAGAGTCTGCTTCCAACGGCCATCTTCCAGATGTGTCTCATCTGCAGCTCCTGTGTTTTCTTCAAAGTGTCCCTCTTGTCTGTAGCAAGCTTTCTCCTTCTGTCTGATCTTATATAGTGCTCCAGTAATTTAATTCAGACCCACCCTGAATGGGCGGGCCAACACTTTCAGGGAAATTATCCAGAGTCATTACCCACAGTTTGGTGGGGTGCAAAGAATTACAACTTAATTAACACTGATAGGTCTGCCTACACAAGATTACGTCAAAGATAATGGCATTTGGGGAGACATAATACATTCAAACTGGCACAGGATATTATACCCTTATCTGATATGTCATTTCCAAATATTGTCTCCCATTGTGTAGGCTGCCTTTTTAGCTTTCTGGCAAAGTTCTTTGATGTATAAAAGTGTTTAATTTTGAGGAGATCCAATCTATTTGTTCTTTGGTTGCTTGCACTTTTGGTGTAAGGTCTAGGAAACCACTTCTTATTACAAGATCTTTAAAATATTGCCCTATATTTTCTTCTAACAGTCTTGTGGTCTTAGCACTAACATTTATGTCTTTGATACAATTGGAGTTGATTTTTGTATAAGATCTGGGGTAGGAATCCTCTATCATTCTTTTGGAAATTGATATCCAGTTCTCAAAACACCATTTATTGAAGAGGCTGCCCTGTCATAGTTGCTTTGGCTTGACTGCCTTATCAAAGATCAATTGTCTGTAGATGTGAGGGTCTGTTTCTGAAAACTCAGTTTGATTCCATTGTTGGTATATCTATCCTTATACCAGTACCATGCTGTTTTGAGCACTTTAGCTTTTTAATTTTTCAAAGTAAGGTAGTGTGAGACCTCCAACTTCATTCCTCTTTCTCAAGATATTTTTGGCTATTTGGGGCACCTTGTCTTTCCAAATAAATTTGGTTATTTGTTTTTCTCTTTCTGCAAAGTAAGTTGTTGGGAGTTTACTTGGTGTTGCATTGAATCTATAAATCAGTTTAGGTAGAATTGACATCTTAATTATATTTAGTCTTCCAATTCATGAACATGGTATGTTCTTCCATTTTTAAGGTCCTGTTTGATTTCCTTTAGCAATTTCTTGTAGTTTTCTCCATATGGGTCTTTTTTGGCCTTGGTTAAGTTTATTCCTAAATACTTGATTTTATGGTTGCTATTGTAAATGGAATCTTTTTCTTGATTTCTTCTTGTTGCACATTACTTGTGTACAAGAACATGATAGATTTTTGTGTGTTGATCTTGTAGCCTGCCAGTTTTCTGTATTCATTGATTAGTTCTAATAGCTTTGTTGTCGATTTTTCTGGATTTTCTACATATAGAATCATGTCATCTGCAAATGGTGAAAGTTTTACTTCTTCCTCTCCAATTTGGATGCCTTTTATTTCTTTTTCTTGCCTGAGCTCTAGCTAGAACATCCAGCACAATGTTGAATAACAGTTGTGACAGTGGGCATCCCTTTCTTCTTCCTCATCTTAGAGGGAAAGCTTTCAGTCTTTCCCCATAGAGTATGGTGTTAGCTGTGGGTTTCATATATTGCCTTTATTATATTAAGAAAGTTCCCTTTTATTCCAATCCTTTGAACTGTTTTCCTCAAGAAAGGATGTGGAATTTTGTCAAATGCCTTTTCTGCATTGATTGAGATCATCTTGTGATTCTTCTCCTTTGATTTATTGATGTGGTGTATTACATTAATTGATTTTCTTGTGTTGAACCAGACTTGCATACCTGAAATAAACCCCACCTGGTCTGTTGTATAATTCTTTTAATGTGCTCTTGGATTCAATTTGCAATTATTTCATTGAGGATTTTTGCATCTATTTTCATTAAAGAGGTTATCCTATAACATTATTTTTCATAACCTTTGATTTTGGTATTAGGGTGATGTTGGCTTCATAGAAAGAGTTGGGTAGCTGTCCAGTCCCCCAAAATGCCATTATCTTTGATGTAATCTTGTGTGGGCAGATGTATCACTGTTGATTATATTGTAATTCTTTGTTTCCATGGAGATGTGACCCACCCAACTGTGGGTGATGACTCCAATTGGATAGTTTCCATGGAGGTGTGGCCCAGCCCGTTCAGCATGGGCCTTGATTAGTTTACTGGAGTACTATATAAGCTCAGACAGAAGGAGCAAACTTGCTACAGTCAAGAGGGACACTTAAAAGAAAGCATAGGAGCTGCAGATGAGAGACAGTTTGAAGACAGCTGTTGAAAGCAGACTCTTGCTCCAGAGAAGCTAAGAGAGGACAAACACCCAAAGGGCAACTGAGAGTGACAGTTTGAAGAGGAGCTGTGGCCTAGAGAGGAATGTCCTGGGAGAAAGCAATTTTGAAACCAGTACTTGTAACAGTTGCCAGCCATGTGCCTCCCCAGATAACAGAGGTTTTCCTGACACCATTGGCCATCCCCCAGTGAAGGTACCCAATTTTTGATAACTTACCTTGGACACTTTATGGGTTTAAGACTGTAACTGTGTAACCAAATAAACCCCTTTAAAAAAGCCAATCATTTTCTGGTGTTTTGCATTCCAGCAGCATCAGCAAACTAGAACAGTAGCTTACCCTCCTCTTCAATATTTTGAAGAGTTTGAGCAGGATTAGTTCTAATTCTTTCTTGAAATTTTGGTAGAAGAATTCAGATGTAAAGCCATCTGGTCCTGGGATTTTTAATTTTTGAAGCTTTTTGATGGCTGACTCAATGTATTGAATTGGGGTTGGTTTCTTGAGGTCATCTATTTATTCCTGAGTCAATGTTGGTTGTTTATGCTTTTCCAGGAAGTTGTCCATTTCATCTAAGTTGTCTAGTTTATTAGCATATAGTTGCTCATTGTATCTTCTCATTATCTCCTTTATTTCTGCAGGGAGAGTAGTTTTGTCTCCTTTCACATTTCTGATTGTATTTATTTGCACTCTCTCTCTCTCTCTCTCTATCAGGTTAGCTAAGTTTCCATCAATTTTGCTTATTTTCTCAAATAACCAACTTCTGTTTTGTTGATTCTCTATTGCTTTCCTGTTTTCAATTTCATTTATTTCTGCTCTAATCTTTGTTATTACTTTCCTTTTGTCTGCTTTGGGGTTAGTTGGCTGTTCTTTCTCTAGTTCTTCTATTTGAACAGTTAATTCCTTAATTTGTGCTCTCTCTTCTCTTTTAATATAGGCATATTGGCAACAAATTTCTCTCTCAGCACTGCCTTTGCTGCATCTCATAAATTTTGATATGTTGTGTTTTCATTGACATTTGCCTCAAGGTATTTATTAATTGGCTTTATTCTGTTACCTTTGGTGTTCAGTTCAAGTTTATTCTAGATCTCTAACTTACATTCTACTTAGTTGATCAGAGATTTTAAATTCTTGTTTTTCTGTTTCTTGCCCTACCTCCATGTAGCCCTTTTCTGAGAAAGACTCCTAAGATATGGTCAACTCCAATCATGTTTTCCCAGTCCAGAGGGGCTCAGGTCTCAGGAGGATGATATGTGCTTTCCCTGAAAATAAGACCCTCCTGTGAGGCCTCTAGACTCTGTGATTTTCCTATCCTGTCCAGCAGGTGGCACTTGCCAACCCACAACTCCCATACCACTGTAAGGAGGTGTGTAGCCTTTAGTTCCAATAACTCTGACCCTGTCAAGTGGGTGATTGAAGGTGGTTTCTGAATTCCAGTCCCCAGTTCTGAGTACTTTGAATGAGAGCTGACAACTGAGCTGGACCATGCCCCCTTTTGTTGGGGAGTTATGCCATTTAGGGAACTGTCTCCCCCACTGAACCCATTGCTTTGTCCCTCAGAGCTATCTTAGCTCTGCTCTTGCCTGAGTCCAGTGGTCAATTGCTAATCTTTGAGGCTTTCTGTAATGGGCTACTTAGAATAGTTATTTTAAAAAAAGAGAAAAAACACTGTTTAAAGATAAGCACTTTAGTTTTATTATCTCTTCCTACTGTATATTTACTCTGAAACAACTTTAATTCTGCACTTGTAGAGGGGCTGGGTTGACACAGAAACTATGAAAGGCTATTGAAATGCAAAAAGATAAGGAGTTGGAGAGAAATTGAAGAGGAAACAAGAAACCAGAGAAACTGGCTTTTCAGAGAAGGCCCTGGCTTCCCATGTGTACCAGATTATATAATATGTCCCCCAGAAAAAGCCATGTTCTTTGATACAATCTTGTGGGGGCAGACATGTTAGTGAGGATTAAGTTGGAATGTTTGGATTAGGTTGTTTCCATGGAAATGTGCCCCACCCAACTGTGGGTGATAACTCTGATTGGATAATTTCCATGGAGGTGTGTCTCTGCCCATTCAGTATGGGCCATGATTGGTTTAGTGGAACACTATATAGGCTCAGACAGAAGGAGCAAGCATGCTACAGCCAAGAGGAACACTTTGAAGAATGCACAGAAGCTGAGAGAGTAGCTGGAAATGAGAGACAGTACGAAGACAGCTATTGAAAGCAGACTCTTGCTCTGAAGAAGCTAAGAGAGGACAAACACCCCAAGAGCAACTAAGAGTGATATTTTTGAGGAGCTGTGGCCTAGAGAGAAACATCCTGGGAGAAAGATATTTTGAAACCAGAACTCTAGAGCAGACGCCAGCCATGTACCTTCCCAGCTAACAGAAGTTTTCTGGACACCATTGGCCATCCTCCAGTGAAGGTTTCCAATTGTCGATTACTTACCTTGGATGCTTTTTGGCCTTAAGACTGTAATTGTGTAACCAAATAAACCCCCTTTAATAAAAGCCTATCCATTTCTAGTGTTTAGCATTCAGGCAGCATTAGCAAACTGGAACAGATTTTTGTACCAGAAGTGGGGTGCTGATGCTGCTGAGCTTGCAAATACCAAACATGTTTGAATGGCGTTTTAAATGGATAAAAGGAAGACACTGGAAGAATTGTGAAGAGGCTGATAGAAAAAGCCTAAACTGCTTTGAAGAGACTGTGGAAACATGGACTCTAAAGATACATCTGATGAGGACTTGAGCATAAATGAATATGTTGCAAACTGGAAGGGAGTTGATCCTTTTTTTAAAGTGGCAGAGAATTTGGCAAAACTGAGTTCTGGTGTTGGATGGAAGGCAGAATTTGAAAGTGATGACCTGGTATATTTAGCTGATGAGATCTCGAAGCAAAATATAGAAGTAGCCTGGTTTTATTGGTAGCTTATAGTAAAATGTGAGAGGACAGAAATAAATTGAGAAATGAACTCTTTGTTTCAAAAAACCAGAAATTGATGGCCTAAAAAACTCTGGGCTTCCAGTGGAGGAAACCCTAGAAGCTACAGCCCAAAATGAGGATGTAACCAAACATGGAATCCAGCTGACATTCCAGTACAAGGCAAGATTGGAAAAGGAGTTAAGCAGAAGGGATTTGTGGAAAGTCCTATTGTCTGACAGCTTTGATCCCTGTGTGCTTCATGTGAAGTCAACAGAATTTCTGTGGGCTCTTTATGGAGGGAGCCACTGCCATTTGGGACTGGAGGAGATAGACAAGGAACAAATTGAAGGAAAAATTTCTTCAGAGACAGAGCCATAGAAGTTGGGGTCTGGAGTCAAGAAGTCTCAGGCTGGGAGAGCAGGGTGGCCTACATGCATGGAAAGGCTGACTTTGCCCCAGAGGTTGAGCGTGGGCCTTCCACCTTGATGTTCAGGAAACGTATTGCTACTTCAGCCTTCAAAGAGGGTGGAGCACATTCCCAGGAGACTGGGGAGAGCCTGGCTGCCACCCAACTATTCTGAAGGGGTTGAGCATGTGCCCTGGAGATGGAAGAGAATCTGGGTGCTGCCCAGATGTTTGACGAGAGTGGGGTCAAGAAGGTGGTCTCCCCAATGTGTGGATATTTTGGAGCACTCACCCCAGCACTTGGAGAGAAAAGGGCTGCTGCAAAGGCCATTAGGTAGGGTTAGACTCCTGCTCTCTCAAGCCCCAAGGATGCAACCTCCTTCTGTTAATGACTCTCAGACTTTGAAATCTAATGGAGTTTGTCCTGTGGGTTTTAGGAATTGTTTTGTCCCTTATACCCTGTTTCCCTTTTAGTTTCTCCTTATGACAGTGGAAATATTTACCCTATGACTGTCCCTCCTTTATATATTGGAAGCAGATAACTTGTTCTACATGTCACAGGTAAAGAGCCAGAGGGAAATTATGCCTTAGGACCAACTATGCCTGTAATTGATTTTGATGGGATCTTGTACTTAACTATTGTTACTGAAATGATTTAGCTTCTGTGATATTGTGATGCGATTAATGTATTTTGTATATGGAAAGATGTTTTTCTGGGGTCCAGGGGATGGAGTGTACCAGATTGTATATATTATGTCCCCCAGAATGAGCAATGTTTTTGATGCAATCTGGTGGGGGCAGACATATTAATGGGGATTAAGTTGAAACATTTGGATTAGGTTGTTTCCATGGAAATGCACCCACTCAAATGTGGGTGATGACCCTGATTGGATAATTACCATGGAGGTGTGGTCCTGCCCATTCAGCATGGGCCTTGATTAGTTTACTAGAGCAGTATGTAAGCTCAGAAAGAAGGAGCAAGCTTGCTACAGCGAAGAGGGTACTTTGAAGAATGTACAGAAGCTGAGAGAGTAGCTGCAGATGAGAGACTAGAGATGGCTGTTGAAAGCAGACTCTTGCTCTGGAGAAGCTGAGAGAGGACAAATGCCCTAAGAGCAACTAAGAGTGATATTTTTGAGGAGCTGCAACCTAGAGAGGAACATCCTGGGAGAAAGCCATTTTGAAACCAGAGCTTGGAACAGATGCCAGCCACATGCCTTTCCAGGTAACAGAGGTTTTCCAGACACCATTGGCCATCCTCCAATGAAAGTTTCCAATTGTTGATGACTTACCTTGGATATGTTTTGGCCTTAAGACTGTAACTGTGTAACCAAACAACCGCCCTTTTATAAAAGCTAATCCATTTCTGGTGTTTTGCATTCCAGCAGCATTAGCAAACTAGAACACCATGTTTGCATATTCTGTTTGCGCCCAGCTCTCCTTTTTATGCTCCCCCAAATCCAAAAGTCTCTGGGATTTTTTCCAACTTTTGCTAGCCCTGTCTCCTCTCCACAGGGCTGACTGCTCCCAGATTCTCCAGTGTCTGATCTCAGTTTATCTATGGTTGGAGTTTTTATTCAGCAGTCTGGGTTTGTTCATCAGTTCTGCAACTGGGGCCAGGTTTAGCTTCCCTCCTGGGTCCCAACACTGATGGCCCTCTCCTCCATCAGGAAACCAGCCACAAAACAGTCCACCACACCTGGTATGGAGGGGCACAGGGCCCCTGGCCACAGGAACTTACAGATTTTGCTGACCTCAGGTGATCCACATATTCCAGACTGTTATACAATGCTTGACTGATCACAGATTTCCCTGAGATGTCTGCTCCACACTGTTCCTGGCTGTCTACTGGCTGCCCCAGAGTAGTAATGAAAACCCACACCTCAGCACTCCACCATCTTGCCCTGCCTCCTCTGTTAATTGTATCTTAAAAAAGAAAGAGAAAGTAAAAATAAAAGACTGAGATTTTAAAAGTACAGGGAAACATATCAAGGACTAATCTGAGGATGACAGTTCTGGGTAGTCCTAGAAATGGAGAAAGGAGTTAAAATAGAGATGCAGATTTCACAAGTTAGAAAACACATCTGAGATGATGATGGCTGCCACCTCCAGTCCCTGATATTACTGCAAAGAGATTCAGCATTCTCTGAATTTGGGGCTTGTTCACTGTTCTGGGAAAATGAGAGGGGAGTTCCTCTCTCACTTTCCCATGGCCTGGGGCTCTGTGTGAGCATCAAGCTCCACTTTCTGGCAGTGACAAGCAGCCTCATCCTCAGGCTGGAGCCCAGTGATGCTCAGGGAGCCTGAGTTGCCAGACTTGGACCTGGAGAAATAACAGGGGTTCCTCAAAAGTTGTTTTCTACTGATATAGATGAGGAGTTTCTGGGCCCTTCCTGGTAATGGTGGGTACCAGTTCATGTCATAACCTCCCCCAATGTTGGTGCTGCTCCCAGAGCATGAGATAGTGACCCTCTGGCCCAAAGCCCCAGACACTGAGGGCAGCTGAGTCAGCACTGCTTGAGCCCAGATTCCTGGAAGTGGGGGAGACACAGAGATGGGGATTTTTTGGTACAGAGATAAAAACATCAAGCAGGGCCCTGTGTTTCCTACCAGAGCCCAATCTTGTCATGAGTGCAGTAAGTGAGGAGGGTGAGCAGGAGAGGGAAGAAAGCCATCTTGGTGACAATTCTGTATATAGCCTTCTGTGTCCCCATAGCTGAGGTAGCTTCCTCCAAATCTCTCCCAGCCCCTCTTCACACTAGGAGAGAATGGAAGGTCCATCCATTCAAGTGAGATTTTCCCAGCTTTCTGATCCTCCACACCAAGTTGTGGGCCAGGCTCCACTGGGTGAGGAAGAGCAGGGGTGTGGGGTGGGCATGGTTGTTTGGGACCCAGGAGTGGGGGAGTTAGAGACTTGTTTTCACTTGGCAGCTATTTGTTGAGAACCAAAGGGTTCCTTCCCTGCCTCCGGAAGCTGACCTGTGTGAGTACCACAGAGATGAACAAGGAGACCCAGGAGACAGGGCCCCCCAAGAACCCAGGGTTTAGTGTTCACCAAGGAGGAGGCAAATCAGGGCAGGCTTTTCACACATGTACTCCCAGTGGTTCTGCCCTTCCTGGGTTGCACAAACAACCCTTCCTGTCTGTCCCCCACCACAGGCAGACCCCTTCCATCTTCTCTCCAAAGTCAAGACCACATCATCTTCTGCTCGGAAGGCGCAGGTACTCCCTTTGACGTTATTGCCTCTGATCAACACAAGACAGCAGAGAGCACCTGAAAAGTCATCCGCTTCCTGCCCTGCTCCCTTCCTCTCTGTCTCTGAAGTACCAAGGCCCTGGCATGAGTCACTGGAGGGAACAGCAGAGGCGAAGGAGGCCCACCTGGATCCTGAGAGGCCTGAGGGCATGGGCTGATATTGGGGTGAGTTGGGCTGGGGGACAGGCTTTGGTTGGGACTTGTGAATGCACCTTGGCCAAAAAGTATTCATGAAAAATGTTAAATGACACCATGTATCCCCATGAACTCACCCTATTTCACATGAAATGTTTCACAGCTTGGTGAGAATTAAAGTTCTTTGTTGTGTTCAAAATTGAATGAGCTGCCAGTTGAGGATCTAGACAAGCATGAAAGGGAAATTAAACTTCCAGCACAAAGAGAAACTGATGTCACAAAACAGGGGATATTGTTCGTAAGAAATGGGAAGTTGTAGCCTGGGGCAGTTTGCCTGTGGGCCCAATTTGGTTGTGCTGAGAGGAGATCCATGGGCCCTAGGGGAAGTTCTGAACCCTAGAGGGCCAAGCGGTCCTTGGAGAGTCAGCTTGACCTGGAGATGAAATCCACATCTGGAATGCATCACCACCCTCCTGAGATAGTCAGTGAACCCAGATGGGTGGGTTTGGCACATAGGAGCAGAGAGGAGAGCAAAAAGGAGGGCGCCATGTCAGAGGGCTCATTCATCAGCCAATCTTTCCTAGGGGAAAGCATAAGGATGTATCTCATATTTTATATTTACTATCTCCAGTGTGAATACACACACATGCACACATATAATGATGCCTTTTTTATTTTGTGGCTCCTGTCAATTTCCTTTGCAATTAATGTTATGTCTATGTATGTATATTACATTGCTATAATAAAATGGTGCAGTAAAAATAACATTTTTATAAGTCTGAAACAACGTGAGCATCTCCTCTGGGTCATGGAGCACAAGTTCCTGAGTCCACACTAGGTTGGATCCATCCTCTCAGAAAAAAGACAGAAGATATTCTAAAGGAGGGGCTGAGGCTAAGACAGGGGGTTGTACCTCATTCCCCACTGACATCTGTCACTCTTGTAATGGTTGCTGTACCACAGAGCACAGTAATACCCAGCCTCATCCTCAGGCTGGGCCCCGTGATGGTAAGAGCAGCTTTGTCTCCAAGGAGGGAGCCTGAGAACCAAGCAGGGACCCCAGGGACCCAGTTGCTGGGATCCCTATCAGACCCCGGGGAGCCTTGTCTGGCTTCTGTTGGACCCAGCTGGCACAGCTACTTGTGGTGACAGCCCCTGTACTGGAGCCACAGTGAGCGTGACTGTCCCTCCAGGAGATACAGGCAGTAAAGTTTCCTGAGTCACCACACCTGGGAAACAGCTCCTGGAAACAGGTGGGACACCTCATGGTCAGGAGAGGAGATGGGGACAGGCAGTTTCTGTGTTGCCTGTCCCCACCCCAAGCCCTGAAAGTCCCTCTGACCTGTGCAGTGAGCCAGAAACATGAGCAGGAGAGGGTCCAGGTCATGGTGGAGATGGCCCCAGGGCTGTGCTTTCCAAGATGACTTGCTCAGAATCAGCTTCCCCAGCTCTCATTATTAACCCCTAAGTCCCTGTTGCAGGGAGGGGCATTCATGCAAATGCACTTCACTCCTGGGAGGACTCAGTATGTTGACATTTATGGTTTATAGTGTGGTTTCCCATCAGTGACCATGTGTTAAGGGTGTTTAAGACCATCTCCCAGCTGTGCTTGCTTTCCCTGGGCCTGGCCCACAACACCATCTGGTATCCATGGGAGTAAGAGCACTGAGGGAAGGCCACCCTCCAGCAGGTCTTTCCTCATACCTCCTCAACTTCTTCCCACACCGTCAGTTTGTAGTTCCCTCAGTAGGTCAAATCCAGACCCTCCCACATTCCAGGCAGGAAATCTGGTGGAGAAATGTTGGGAAGGGGTGGTTTGAGTGTGTATTAGTTAGGGTTCTCTAGGGAAACAGAATCAATGAGAGGTGTCTCTGATTATCAAATTGTAAAAGTGACTCATGCAATTGTGGGTATGCCCAAGTCCAAATTCTGTAGAGCAGTCAGCAAGCTGTCAACTCCAAAGAAGATGTCCAATGAACTCCTCAGGAAATGAACCAGCAACTTCAACAAAGTCCTCAGGAAATGAACTGGAATCTTTGATGAACATGTTCAATGAACTCCTCAGGAAACAAACTGGCAACTTCAACAAACTCCTCAGGAAATGCTTCACTGGGCAGCCAAAGAAGAAGTGAAGGTTCTCTATCTGTCTTGCTTATAAGTCTTCAACTGATTAATTGGATTAAATCCAGCCAATTGCATTCTCTCATTGTGGAAGGCATGCCCTTTGGTGAGTCATCAGTCACAGCTGCAGTCAATTGACTGATGATTTAATAAACCAGCCTGTTGGTTTATTAACCAGCCTCAAACGTCCTCACAGCAATTGTTAGGCCAGTGTTTACTTGACCAGACAGCTGGGTACTATCACCTGGCCAAGTTGACACATGAACCCAACCATCACAGAGTGCTTCAAGGCTCCCTCTGTTCTTAACTCCAAACCCCACCACAGCCACCTCATGTGAGTAGAGCTGGGGCTGTCCTGGTGCCTTAACTCAGGTTCCCCAGGAGCCCAGCTAACCACACACCTGTCTAGGCACCTGGGCAGTGACTGCCCCCGGGTCAGAGGCTTGGTCTTTCCAGGACCCTGCATCACAGCAGAATGTATTTTTTAAATTGAAATATAATTCATATGTCATAACATTCAACCTTTTAAATTGCACCATTTGGTGGTTTTTAGTATACTCTCAAGGTTGTATCATAATCATGTCTCTCTAACTCCAGAACATAATGACCCATTATCTTTTATTTCCCAGTCCCACTTCTCTGCACACACAACCACTTATCTAATTTCTGTCTGAATAAATTTGTCCCTGCAGAACCAGAGATTATGTTGGTTTTTGTGAGTGTCTGCTTTTGGTGATCATATTTTTGAGATTCACCCACATTGAAGCATATATCAGTAAACCATTCCAATTTATGGCTGAGCAATTTCCTGTTTATGGATACTGCAATGGTTCTCATTTATTATTTGAAGGACACAAGGGTCATTTTCATAATAGGGCTATTATGAATGAGGCTGCTGATACCATACTTCTGTAGGTTTTTGAGTGGTCACATGATTTTAATCCTCTTTATATTATACTTTGGAGTGAAATCACTGAGTCATATAATAACCACATACTTAATTTTTTGAGGAAGAGATAAACTCTATACCAAAGCAAGGGCATCTCACATTGCCAACATCATTGAATGAGGGCTCCAAGAACCCCACAAACTAGAGATGTGGAGAACAGATAAACAAAATCACTCCTCTTTTTGCCTGGAGCTTATGGTGTGAGGTGGCATCTCATTGTGGTTTTGGTTTGCATTTCCCTAATGGCAAATGGAGTTGAGCATCTTTTGAAGTGTCATTGTGAAGACGTGCTCCTTGTGTCCTCAGGACCCTTCTGCAGAGGACAAGCAGAGGTCTACTGGCCCCTGTCACCCTTATGAGCCTTCCATGCCCTGAGGAGTGGGTGTTCTCCATCCAAATTCATCCTGGGGCTGGTTCTTGCTAAGACCCCCAAAGAATGACTATACAAGAAACCAAGAGTGTCCACTAGGTGATCCCCCTCAGCCAGGCAGAAGCTAACACTGAGAGGATGATCTGGGTATCAGAATATCTCTGTTAATAACAATTAATCAGAATTCTATACATAGAAAATCAGACCCCACAAGCAGGAGAGTCCCACTCCCCTGCCATCACTGAAGGCCAGGATGTGTCACAGAGCAAATGCTTGCTGCCCAAAATGCACAGAGTCCAATAACATGACATCAGGATTTTGAGGAAAGAAAGAATTTTATTGTGAGTTTGGCTGGAAAGGAGAGAGGAGGCAAGGCTAAAATCTGTCTCCCTGACCTGAGAATTTATGGGAGTTTTATGGGATGGGAACAGAGGTGGTGACAATGATAGGATTTGGGTTGGCATATTCTGCTTGGTTGTTCATAGCAGTGTTTATAGATGGTAGCGATATGCCTTTGGGGAGAATCTTCCTTGGTAAGGAACCCCTCATATTTTAAAAGCCTCCAATGTCTCCTCATCCTTGTAATCTTGGTAGTGAGGGAGGTGATTTCTGTTCCTGGTGCCTCAAATGTCATTTAAAGTATGAATCAGTGTTTTCTGTGCATGCTCAGATTTTATAACCTGCAGTTAAACAAGCTCAGAAGAAAAGGTAAAAGGAACAGATGACATCATCTCAAACTGGTTTTCTCCTGTCATGATTTAAGATGGAGGCAGCAGATCCACAGTTGTGGGGTCTCCAGATATCTCAGGACTTAGAGGACAGGGGGTGACTGTAAGGTAGTTTGGTTCAAAACATGGGCAATGATGCCAAATGGGCAAATATCAAAGAAAAGTTTTATTTGAGAGATGTCTCAGGGCAGACCCTGGGGGCAGAAAGGATGCTCAGAGGGGAAAGTGCACAGTTGGTTGGTGGGATTTCATTTTATAGGGCTTTTTGCCAATCAGGAGGTTACATGGTGTAAGATATGTGAACTTTGGCCAATAGAGGGTTGCACATAGTTTATCCTGTAACTTTGGCAATGCCTGTTTTGTGCATTTGAACAAGAGAGGTGATGGGGGAGGGAATACATTTGTGAGGGAAATGGAGGGGGATAGTGATGGTTGAGAACAAAGAAAGTGGTGTGAAAATCGGGAAAGGGAGGGGGCAGCAACATAAGGCATGGCCTGATCTGCAGCCTGGTTTTGTAAAACAGGGAAATGGGGGATGGGCCCAGGGGCCAGGGCCCAGACCTAACAATCCAGACTTCTCTTATTATATTTTTCTGGGGGCCTGGGGTGGGGATCAATTTCCCATATCGCTTCTTGCTGACCAGGGGCATGGAGATGCCCCTAGCAGTAATCTTGTGGCAGAGTCTGGTAGTGATGAGCTTGCTGCACAAGGAGTCTGCTGCCAACAGTTTGGTTGTTGTCTGGATGGTTCTATGAATGAAATTTACTAGAAGCCATGTGAGGCAGGTCCCCTCAAGTGAAGAAAAAGACAAGATTAGTATTAAAGGGGTTAAAAGGGGTATAAGGGTCATTAAACAGTGAAGAGAAGAAAAGAAACTTTGCTAGACTGTTTATGGAACTTGTTTATTTTTATGGCTTTTTTTTTTTTTTTTGGTTGCTATACTTAATGCTGCTATATTTTTAATGGGACTTTTATGCTTTTGCTTTGGCAGACAGCTTAATACTTGAATTTGAGCATCTAATGCTGGAGTTTGAGACTTTTTGTTTACTCCCACTATGGGACAGGTTTTAGAGGAGAGAGGGCTGGAGTGAGAGGTTAAGACAGAATGGGTGGTTTTAGTAGTAATTTAAATATTAATGGTCTTACCCATCACATCAAGAGACATCTGGGGCTTGATGATCTTGATGTTCTTTGGTGAGATTTAGGGAGCTATTTGCCCTGGGCCCCTTTATTCCTGGTCAGGGGTGGCCAGCAGGGCTTTTGGAGAGGTCTTGCTGCCCCTTGGGGGCTCAGTGTTCTGGCTTCCCCAGCATGGACAGGGCCCTGCAGGTTTTCCATTCCCAGGGTTTTTTTTTTCCATCCTTGGGGGCACTTTCATCTTCACTGCCCTGTGTTTCTGCATTGATGACAGGTTTCCAGTGGTTTCTGCTTCCAAGTGACTTTGAGGTGTTTGAGGTGACTAATTACCATTTACAGTTAAAGCTATGAGCCTTGCCTTATTCTGGTCCCTCCTTGCTCTCTTCCCTTTAGTCTGGTTCCAGTTATTAAAGACAGCAAAGCCTTTATTTATAAGGTTATTTATAGGTATTCAAGGTTCTGAGGATATTTGTTGCAGTTTTCTTTTTATGTTTGAAGCTGACTGTCCTATAAAGTAGGTTTTAATATGCCTTGTTTTTCTCAGATTCTGGGTTTATATTGGTAAATATTTACAGGCTAAATAATACATTTTTTATACTTTTTATTAGACAAGTAATTATATGGTCTCTTGCTTTCAGATTTTGTCATTCCCTCTGATAATTTTAGACAGTTTGTGTTAGGCACAGCTTCAGTCCCAGCCCTACACTGTGTGGGCTCTTTCCTTTGCAATTTATTTGCATGTTCTTGGGCCTTTGCTTAGATTCTTTGCTTTTTTGGAGGGAGTGCAGCAGGAGAAAAGAATAATGAGTGCTTTCCCAAGTAAACATAAATTTAGGCTAGATTTTTGAACTTTTCTATAAATTTGGAGGGGTTTTTAGAAAAATTTCTCAGTTGTTTTTATACTATGCCATCTTTGTTACAGAAAAAGGGATATGGAGTTTTTTTGACTTTTTATATTTTTATTTGCTATAGGTTTGATGGGTTCAACAGCTAGGTTTAGGGGATTTTATTTTTGAGACTTTTGAAGTTTTAAGTTGTGGAGATTTGACTAACAAAGTATTTGCTTCTTTTTCCTGATATAAAAGGATTTATTTTTTATTTTGCCTTTAACATGACATACTTTATAAGCTTCCATTTTGCCTTTAAAATAATACATTTTACAAGCTTCCCTTATGGTTCTGCCCTGACAGAGGATTATAAACATTGGATTTACATAATTTTAGACCATCCCCCCTTTTTTATATAAAAAATGATTTAATTAGCATATGGTGTTGAAGCCAAGAGTGCCATTTTATAGTTACTTTCCTCCTTTCTAATTTGTTCTGGGGTAAGCATCATTAAAATAAAGGATGCAGACCACAGCCTGCTGTGGAAAATTTTATTTCCAGGTTTTTCTTTCTTAATTAGTGTGTATAAAGATTTTAAAGTTCATACTAAATGCAGTATAAATTTTTTAATATCTTAATAAACTAAGAAAAGCTATTGTTTAGGAGTAAGTAGTGTGGGATAATTTTATATTTTAACAACAACAGCTGAAGAAATAGCTTTAGTTTTACTTAACCAGACAATACCCATGTACTTGATAGAGTAGTTAGGGTCTGTTGGAGGTTTTTATATTTTTAAATTTTGAAGCACAGCAAATGTTCATTGTTGTTTTTCCCATGTGAAGGTGGTTGAAGTTTGGTTGGAGGAATTTAAAAATATGCTAAATAACATTTTAGTAAGGTTTAACATAAAGTTAAATTGGCTTGAGTATTTAATAGTTATTTTCCAGGTACTATTAGGTTTTTTCATTGCCTAAACAGGGCTATTAAATAGCTCTGGTAATTTATACTGATATACTTTTACAGGACATTTTGGGAAGGCACTTTTGATTAGGAGGTTCTGTTAGGGCAGTGACAGCTGTTCAGCCCTTTTTCCTTCTTGGGGATTAGGTTTGAATTTTCTCTGTTTTAACCATTTGTTGGATTAGAGATTGAACATGCTTACTTTTTTTCAGTTTTAAATTTCCAGCTAAACAGGGGTTTATATTTTAGGGTTTTAGTTAGGGGAAGCTGGGATACATTTAACTTGCTCTTTGGCAGACTGCCACATAGGCTGGTAAGGTTTTTTGTAGCTGGACACACAGATTTTAAGAATGGGCAGGTTATTGCTGCAGTAGCCTAGTAGCGCTTTTTTTTTATGCAATTTTACTAGTCCTGCTTAGAGCACAGATTCTGCCCTGATCAGTTAAAATATTTAGAGCCATTCTATTTTGTAAGATTATTTTTTTAAGTGGTGAGGTTTCATTATTAAGTCATGATATTGCTAGTTTTTGCCATTTTGCAATTTTGATTACAGAAATAAATTTATCTTTCCACAAATTTTCTGCAACTATCTGTATTTATTGTTAGGTTTTGTCCCACATTTTTATTTTGAAACAACCAGTTATTTAGGATAAAACTACTTTTTTTTCCTTCTAATAAAAACATCCTTTTTACCTTTTATACTTGTTACTAAATAATGTTGGAAACAGTTTTTAAGCAAGCATTTTACAGCATACTATTACTATTAAAATTAAACTTGTTAGAATAATGTTTAATAATTAAAACATTACAGTTTATTCATTATTGAAACAGTAATACAACATTTTTAACAAGAATTGGTAGTTCATGTAAGCATTAACTTGCTGAGTGGTTTAGCAATATATAAGCTGAGATTTTGTTAGAAGATAGAAGAGTTTTAGGTGAGGGGATTTTTGTGTTGTATATTTTAGGGTTGGCAAGAGAGAGAGAGAAAGGGAAAGAAGGAGTATTTGTAGGGTTTGTTGAAGATGTATTGACTAAAGACAGAAGGAAGATGCTTGATACAGTTTTGGGAGGAGGAATGAGTATTTGAACTTTTAATTCAGTATGTTTTTGCTAGGCTTGGCATGGGGCAATGTGGAAGGATAAGAAAAGATTGTGTAAATCCATGTTGTTAAGTGAACAGGATAGATGTGGGAGAGCAGAGTAAGTGGTCCTTTTGTGTGTAGGAAACAAAATTGGCTTATCTGGGTGACGCAAGTAAGATGGCAACGGCAACTTAACTGACTCCATTGCTCACGCTCTCGTAATTGAGCTTTTGTGAGTCCATCCTTCCCACAGGCCGCCTCTCGCGGACGGGAACTGGTCGCTGGTCTGGCCTGGGGGCGGAGGGTTTCCCAGAGGCGCGGCGCTGCCACCCGGGCCGTGTGAACCCTGGCCGCCCTTCGTCTAGAGTGGGGCGGGGGAGTGCGCTGGCAGCACCCGCCCGAGAATACCAGCTTTGCTCACCTACTGCGTGTCTGATTTGTGAGTGAAAATCCAAAGGAAGACAGTTGTCCACTGAGCTATTAACAATGCAACCACAGTGCTGTCATTTTGAGCATCACGCTCATGACTTTGTTAAGGATGGGCTTGTGTGAACACAAATTTCTGTGATAGGAGTTAATATCCTTCAAAGATGTAGCAGTAGACTTCACCCAGGAAGAGTGGGCATTGCTAGACACATTCCAGAGACAACTGTTCAGAGAAGTGATGCTGGAGAATATCAGTCATCTGGTCTCAGTGGACATTGAAATTGCTTGTAAAAAGCAAGAGATGATATTGATGCAACTTATATACAGCAATGACAATTCTGAGGATGCATCACTGATTTCTCAGACTCAGAAGAATTCTTTCAAATGTAATTATTTGCAAGAAGATTCCACTCTCAGATCCACAGTGATTCAACATGCATTAATTCCCATGAGAAAGAAACCATCTTCAGGCAAGCCACTTGGAAAAGTCCTCAGTGACCAGTCATCTTGTAAAAACTTGAGCAGATTCACACTGCAAGTAAATCTTATGAATGCCATCAAAATGCTATGGCCTTTATTAAAAACACTGGCCAAAAACAATACGGTAGAAATCAAAGTGGAGATAAGCCATATGAATGCTTTCTATGTGGGAAATCATTCTTTGGATTTATTTACTTTAGATGGCATGAGAGAGCACACACTGGAGAACAACCTGATGAATGTAACCTATCTGGAAAAGCCTTCAATCTTCTAATCTTCAACACAATAAGAGAACTCACTCTGAAGACAAACCCTATGAATGCATTACATGTGGGAAAGCCTTCATTCATTATTCTACCCTTAGAGTACATGAGAGAACACACACTGGAGAAAAACCCTATGAATGCCATGTTTGTCAGAAGTCCTTCAGCCGGTCTTATTATCTTAGACATCATGGGAGAACACACACTGGAGGAAAATTGTATGAGTGCCATATATGTGGGAAAGCTTTCAATGATCTGGCCTCACTTGACATGAGAGAACTCACACTGGAGAAGAACCCTGTGAATGCCATACCTGTGGGAAAGCCTTCATTAATATCTATGCCTCAGATGACATGAGAGAACACACACTGGAGAGAAACCCTTATGAATGCTGTACATGCAGGAAAGCCTTCATAGATTTTTCTACCCTCATATGACATGAGAGAACACAGTAGAGAATCCCGATCGATGCCATATGTGTGATGAAGCCTTAATTTGATATTCTTATTTCAAACATGAGCCGTCTACTATGGGACTCACCCTTGGCAAGACTGTTGCTGTAAAGGAGATGGTAGGCCCACCTATAACTGTACATAAGATCCTCCTCCTGAATACCTTTTTGCTCAGATGTGGCCCTCTCTCTCTAGCTAAGCTAACTTGGCAGGTGAAATTAGTGCTCTCCCCACTATGTAGGATCTGTTAATCTCCCTGGCAACATGGAATAGGACTCCCAAGGAGGAATCTAGACCTGGTATTCTGGGATGGAGACCATCTTCTTGACCAAAAGGGGGATGTGAAAGGAGATGAAATAAGCTATAGTGACAGAGAGATTCCAAAAAGAGGTGAGAGGTCACTCTGGTGGGCAGTCTTACACACAATATAGACAGCCATTTTTAGGTTCTAATGAATTGGAATAGCTAGCAGTAAATACCTGAAACTACCAAATTACAACCAAGAACCCATGAATCTTGAAGATGATTGTATAAAAATGTAGCTTATGAGGGGTGACAATGTGATTGGGAAATCCATATGGACCACACTCCCCTTTATCTGGTGTATGGATTGATGAATAGGAAAATGGGGACAAAAAATAAAAATAAAAACACCCAGTGTTTTTTTAAAAAAAAAAAAAAAAAAAAAAATTGGCTTATCTGCTAGTGAGAGAGACTGTTGCATGGCCTTTTGAGGTTTTTGATCACCTTTAGTTTTCTGATGCTACTTCCAGGAGTTTTGGGAGGTTCAAGTTGGGGGGTTTCAGAGTGGGTATGGCCCTGAAGGGGGTTGGGGATTTGGGCATTACTTAGTCCAGTGCCTGAGCTGTTTGCATTTAAAACAGGCTCCTGGCATTATTTATCTTTAGTGAATTTTTAAGTTCTTATTGTTAAAGACTTTAAAGCCTAGATCAGTTAGCTTTCTCTTTGAATAGTGGGGTTTCCTGCTGGGCTGTTTGCATTCTCTCCCAGCACTGTGGTTGCTTTCATTGGCTAATTATTAGGCTCCTGTTTATATGAGGTGTCTGCATGAGTCTGAGATGCTACGTATACTCATTCCTGCTTTTTGGGGTGAGGCAGGTAGAGAGAATGAATTAAAAAGATCTTGCTAGGTGAGGTTGTAGGGTAGAGTAAGGTATTGAAATTCTTTAAGAAATTGGGTAGGGTGAGTAGAGTATGAGCCTAGGTGTTTTTTAATTTCAGAAAGGTCAGAGAGAGAGAAGAGAACATAGACACAGATGTGCCCTCTGGTTCAGACACTTCTTGCAAAGGGAGGATAGGCTGAGGAGCTTTTAAAGGACACTTGAAATAGGCAAGTGAATTAAGAGAAGAGGCTTTTTGGGAAGGGGAGATCTGAAAAGAATTTGGCAGGTGAAGCAGGAGGAGCAGGGGTGGGTGTGTCTGAGGCTTTTCTCAAAGAAAACTTGGACATACGGAACTTTATTTTGCCATTCCTTTGACAGAATCTGTCAAGGTTAGTGAGAATTTGGGAAGCTAAATTTTCATTCTCAGGCCACTTAGAGCTATTGTTTAATTTATATTGGGGTCTGACAGTATTGCAGTGATAAATGAGCCATTTGGGCTTAAAGCTTATGCTTAATTGACCCTGTGATTTTATGAGGCAACCTAAGGGGGTGTCCCATGGTGGGATGGAGGATGTGTTGCCCATAAGGAGGCCTGAGGGGAGCTTGAGAGAGAAAGAATGAACTTTAAAGCCCAGTGGGCATGAGGTGAACAACACAGGCATCCCTGTGAGTTGCCCTCAAGGTCCAGATAAGGGAAATATTCCCAGACAGAACTGGGAGGAGGGGGCATCCCCACCACCTCCTGGTGCTGGGGTTCAGCAGCTTGCAGTGAATTTCTCTGTTAGGATTTTCAGTGCAGCAGGGGAAGAGAAATTCAGGGCATATGCAAATTACTCCCAGGCTGGATAATTAGTTGGTGTTGTTTAAATGGCAATGGCAAGGCACTTTACCTAGTCTTCCCTGGGTTTTGGCAACAAATAGAAAGTAGTTTGGTTCAAAAGATGGGCAATGAAGCCAAAAGGGCAGGTAACAAAGAAAAGTTTTATTTGAGAGAAGCCTCAGGGAAGCCCCACCAGCAGAAAGGCTGCCCAGAGGGGAAAGCACACAGTCGGGTGGAGGGATTTCCTTTTATAGGGACTTTTGTCAGTTAGGAGGTTACACAGTGTCTTGAACATGTAGGGTATATGACTTTTGCCCAATAGGGGATTACACATGGTTTATCTTGTAACTTTGGCAATGCCTGTTTTTGGACTCAAACAGGAGAGATGGGGGAGAGAGGGAACAACCTGGTGGGTCACAGTGGGGGAATGGAAGGGTGTGCAGTGATGGGCTTGAATGGAGGCAGGGAGGCAGTGGCATGAAATGGGGAAGAGGGACCACATATGGCGTGGTCTGATTTGCAGCCTGGGTTTGCAAAACAGAGAGATGGGGGAGGGGCCTAGGGCCCAAACCTCACACATCCCTTGTCCTAAAATACTTTTATCTTGCAATCAAAGTGTTTATTTAATATTTGTGTACTTATTTTTGTCTCCCTATGAAATTAGATTACAGAGTCCTTGGTGGCAGAGACTCTCACTTGGCTTTGTTTCACTGGTAGTTTCCCTTATTTTAATTTTATTTAATAAATTCACACATTTTATTATAAAATATTTCAAACACACAGAAACATTGAAGAGATTTACTGGTGAGCACCTAAATATCCACATCACAGATTCTAAAATTGTTAACAATTAATTATATTAATTTCATTACCTATGTGCCTACTGATCCATTAATCATTGGATGTTGGATCAACTTATCCTTTTATGTCATTCCCTTCTCTTCTCCCTATTCAAGTCCACCCTCAAGGATGACCTCTTCAGAGAATGCATTGTTTAGCAGCCCTACCTTAAACAAACTTCCTGTCTACTGTGAAATCCCTTCATTCTATGCTAATTAACGTGTCCTTTGTGTGTTAATTTTCCATGTGCTTACAACTTGTTTCTCTAAATCAGTTGTTCTCAATCTACCTGCAGTGAATTGGCAATGCCTGGAGACACTTCTGGTTGCCAAAAGTTGGGGAGAGGTGATTTACTTGCATCTATTGGGTAGGAGCAATAGATTCTGTTAATCATCCTAAAATGCACGAGGCAGTCCCACACAACAAAGAATTATCTGTCAATTGTGCAGCAGTGAGGAAACAATGTATGAAATAAAGTATAAGCCCCCTAGGACAGCAAAAAGAATGACCTCCCCAGCAACATGCAGTCAACACAATATCTGCACAAAATCCATTCCCTGCTGGGTAAGCCAACTTGCATCAATCAGTTTCTTTTGGATGCTCCCAGTTTAGCTAGTAAATGCCCACATCCCAGGAAAGCCAGGATTTTTTCACCTTAATCAGAGGTTCCAGTGTTGCAAAGTAAACAACATTGAAGTACTAACTTGGAAAATTACCAGCATGAGTATCAGGTAGATGAATAGATTGAGAGTGACCAGTCACATGCTCTCCCATCATAATTCATTATTCTCATGCATAAATCAATTATCTAAGACATTGTTCTAGAACATATACAAAAACATATTGTGGATAATTCATGACTCTTGGCCTGAGTAGGTACTAAAATGGTCAATTATTTTTATTCTGTTTTATTGAGATATAGTCACATACCATACAATCATACATGGTGCACAATCAACTGTTCACAGTATAATCATATAGTTGTGCATTCATTACCTCAATCTATTTTTGAACATTTTCCTTATACCAGAAAGAATCAGAATAAGAATAAAAGATAAAAATAAAAAAGAACACCCAAATCATCCCCCCCATCCTACCCTATTTTTCATGTAGTTTTTCTCCCCATTTATCTATTCATCCATCTATACACTGGATAAAGGGAGTGTGATCCACAAGGTTTTCACAATCACACCATCATCCCTTGTAATCTATATTTTTATACAATCATCTTCAAGAGTCAAGGCTACCAGGTTGGAGTTTGGTAGTTTCAGATATTTATTTCTGGCTATTCCAATACATTAAAACCTAAGAAGTGTTATCTTTATAGTGCATAAGAATGTCCACCAGAGTGACCTCTCAACTCCATTTGAAATCTCTCAGCCACTGAAACTTTGTTTCCTTTTGCATCCCCTTTTGGTCATGAAGATGTTCTCAATCCCATGATGCTAGGTCCAGATTCATCCCTGGGAGTCATATCCTGCATTGCAAGGGAGATTTACACCCCTAGGAGTCAGGTCCCACATAGGTAGAAGGGCAGTGATATCACCTGCAAAGGTGGCTTAGTTAGAGAGAGAGGGCCATATCTGACCAACAAAGAGGCATTTGGGGAGACTTTTAGGCACAATTAAAAGCAGGTTTAGCCTCTCCTTTGCAGTAACAAGCTTCATAGGGGCAAGCCCCAAGACAGAGAGCTTAGCATGTGAAGCCATCAGTCCCCAGTGTTTGGAGAACATCAGCAGATATCCAGGTGAGGAAGTCCAACACCTCTGCATCCTCCCCCAGCTCCTCAGGGGGGCCCTGAATTACACTGTGGGAAGTGTTGCTATAAAATTGTCAATTTTTAAAGAATGTCTCTTTTGACAATTTTGCATTTTTAAAATATTTTTATTTTGGTAACATGTGTTACTGAAAATTTCCCTTTTTAACCACATTCAAGTCTAGAGTTAGTAATGTTAATTACGTTTATAATATCTTGCTCCTATCATCACTCTCCATTGTTCCAACTATTTCATGACCTCAAACCGAAATTGGCAGATGTTGAGCAATGAATCTCTTTCCTCCTATACCTATTTGAAGATGTCATTTTCAGTAAAATAAGCCAGACACAAAAATACATATATTGTATGATCATGCTGACTGCTGACTGAAATACCTAGAAGTATCAAATTTTATAGTAGTAGATAGTAGATTATATTTTTGCAGAAACACTCAATGTTGAAACAAAAAATAAAAGGAAATGCATTGTGATTAAAAGTGAGCTTACCCATAAACTGTGTCTCTACCTCCATTTCCCCACTGCGGTTTGATTGTAACCTACCTTGTATGCTGCCAATTGAGCACTGAAGATATGGAGTTAGCAAAAAAATTATTTGTTCTTTGTTTCTTGTGCTTTCATGGGCAGCAAAGTTTGTGAGCAGATCCAAAGAATTAGCTATTCTCTGCCACAAAATATACACTAATGTCAATATCGAAATGGAACAAAATGCCCCAAACTGCATATTCTATCCCCAAGAACTTTCTCCAAAGCATTTTAAACTAAATAAATCTCTTAATTGGGGATTCTTTTCTTCCTAAGACTAGATATGACCAAGTGTATTGCAAATGGAATGTTTGTGAATTCAACCTAATTGTTCAAACATAGAAGGAAGAAACTCGGGTCTTATTTTATCAGACTATTTTTTTCTTGTGGTAAATGTTTTACTCCCTTTTAAATTTATGTTGATTTTTAAAACCTGCATTTTTGACTATGGAAAAAGTTAAACATACACATATGTACAAGCCCACATAGGCATTAGGTGTACATATGTTGATTTTTGACTTTCAGAAGCTTCAGATTTGTACATAGGTCAATCTCTTTCTCTTTCCTTGTGGTTTCTCCATTGTGATTAGAAAACCTGTTCCCATCAAGAAACAAATATTCATCCACACTTTTTCTTTGCCCCCTTGTGTAATGCTATGAGGTGAGGCTATGTGATTTTTCCAGGTGTCCAGTTTTCCCAACTCCATTTATTGAATCATTCATCCTGTTCCACTGGTTTGTGAAGAATACTTGATTTGATATTAAGTTCTCATATGCATCAGCATGTGTTTCTGGCTATACATTCTCTTTTTGTTTGTTTTTTTTTTTAATTCAATTTTATTGAGATATATTCACATGCTATACAATCATCCAAAGTGTACAATCATTGTTCACAGTATCATCATATAGTTGTGCATCCATCACCCAACCTATTCCTTGTACATTTTTCTTGTACCAGCAAAAATAAAACTAAGAATAAAAATAAAAATGAATAAAGAACATCCAAGTCATCCCCCTGCCCTATATTTTATTTAGTTTTTTTGCCCCAATTTTTCTACTCATCCATCCATACACTGGATAAAGGGAGTATGATCCACAAGGCTTTCACAATCACACTGTCATCCCTTGTAAGCTACATAACTATACAGTTGTCTTCAACAGTCAAGGCTACTGAGTTGCAGTTTGATGGTTTCAGATATTTACTTCTAGCTATTACAATGCATTAAAATCTAAAAGGGTTTATCTATACAGTGCATGAGAATGTCCACCAGAGTGACTTCTCAACTCCATTTGAAATCTCTCAGCCACTGAAACTTTATATCATTTCATTTCACATCCCCCTTTGGGTCAAGAAGGTGCTCTCAATCCCATGATTTTGGGTCTAGATTCATCCTTGGGAGTTATAACCTGTGTTGTCAGAGAGATTTATACCCCTGGGAGTCAGACCTCATGTAGCGGGGAGGGCAGTGAGTTCACCTACCAAGTTGGTAGCTAGAGAGAGAGGGCCACATCTGAGCAATGAAGAGGTACTCATGGGGGGGGGGGGCTCTTAGGCACAAATATATGCAGGTTTACTCTCTCCTTTACAGTAATGGGTTTCATAAGAGGAAGCCCCAAGATAGAGGGCTTGGCACACCAAACAGTCAATCCTCAATGTTTGTGAGAACATCAGCAACAATCCAGGTGAGGAAGCCCAACACTTCTGCATTTCCCCCTGGCTCCAGATGGAGGGGGGTGGTCTGCATATATATTTTTATTCTCTACTGAGCCATTTTAAACCTTTGATGGTATATTTTGGGTAGCATGCTGCACTGGGAAAGCTTGCAAAGGCCAGTGTTAGTGTCTACACAAGTTAAGGCAGAATGTTTGCAGCATGAACAGGTAAATGACCTAGATAGTCTATTTGCCAATCTTTTAAGGGCATATTAGCTTATGCACATGCCCACCACTATAAGGTATAGAGCATGGTTGAAGGTGAAACAAGTATCATAATTTTGTACAGCATGTAGCAAGAATATTTCATAGTGACTTCTAAAGACTTTGTGATACACCCCCCATGGCTATCCCCCTATGTCCACTTTCCTATGCAGCCATTTGGTGGCTTCTTCAGCAGATGTGAGGAAAATGAGATGTAAGCAGGCCAAAGTGTCTGCTTCTTAGTTACCTGGGGTGGGGGGAGGCTTTCTGGCAGACTGTACTGTACATGGTAAACAGAACTGCTTCAGATGCTGAAAGGCATGAGTAAATTTCTTGCCACATAGTAGTTCCCCAGAGTGGACAGTACACAATTTGCCACGTATCTTTATGCCATTGATTTATCCATACCATGAGCCTCTGGTTGACTGCCCAGCTATATGTGTATATCGCAAGAGGCCAACAGTCTCCTGTTATTACCATCCATGCTGCTCACAGTTCAGCCCACTGGACTACTTTGCCTTAAACTAGAGTCTAAGCAGATACTATCTGTTTCATCTGATAGCCACAGTTATGAGCTTTGAGTACTGCCTTCATGTGACCCATCAGTATACCAGGCATCATCAGGTATGGGGTGTTGGCCTTTATATACTGTGGGTAAACCTGAAGCAGGGGACCCACCAGAGGCAGGTTATCTGGTTCTTCAAAGAAAGTAGGGCCAAAAAACTGTTGTAGGGCTTGGCTGAGAGGACTAGCTGATAAAATTCATGTCTGCTGTAAGTATGCATGCCATTTTTGTAAAATTTATAATTGGGATATTCCAGACTGAGGTTTAGTCAGTAAAACTTCTCTCCATCCTGTAATTGGATTAACAGTTTTTACATTTACAGTTTGGGCTCCTGTAATTGCCTCAACTTGTTGAAAGGCTTTATATACTGCAAATAACTGTTACTCTCTTATTGTGTATTTGACTTCTGCCCCCCTCCAGAGTTGTGAACAAAACCCCACAGGCATCATACCAGTAGGCTGCTTTTGCTGTAAACCCCAACCCCAACCCATGCCTTCATCACTCCAGGTTGCTTCAAGTATGTATGTGTGTTGGGGTAGAGGGGAACATAAAGCTTTGGCTTTGGAGAACAAGAGCTTTGCTGGATCAAAAGCTTCCAAAAATTACTTCCCCCAGTCCCATGTTTTCCCTCTTTTACTAAGTGCATATAATGGTCAAAGAACTTGGGCTAAGTGTAGTATACATATTCTCCAGTGATTTAAAAGTACTATAGGAACTTGTAATTTTTTAACAGTGGTATAGACAGGTTGTCATAGAATTTTCTCTATGACTCTGTCTGGAATATTTTGGGTCTTACCCAACAAGATGATGCCCAAGAACTTTACAACCATCCCCAGGAACTTGTATTTTTGCTGGGTTGACTTCCCATCCTCCATCAGTTTACCTGTTGCAAACAACTCTTATGGTATTTCTAAATCTTTAAAAGAACTAGAGGTTAACTATCATCTATGTAATGTAACAATGTAACAGCAGATGTACAATCTAGAGTTGATAAATCCTGTGCACCCTTTCCATGGCAGATAGGATTGTGTAAATATCCTTGTGGGAGGAAGGTAAATGTCCATTTTTGGCCTTCCCACATAAAGACAAATTGATTTTAGGATTGAGGATCTATGGGAAAGCTAAAGAAAGCATTTTCCAGGTCTATTACAGTGTGAGTGGTCCCCAACTTAGTGATCACTTGATCAAGTAGTTCAGCTATGTTGGGTACAGCAGTGTGTATATGGGGAAAAACTTTATTTAGTTCTTGATAATCTATAGTCATTTTCTGAGTTTCATTGGGTTTTACTAGCCAGGCAGGGATGTTGAATGGGCTCTGCAGTGATCATAGAATTTGCATTTTTGCCAGTTCTTTAATTTTATCAGTTATTTTTTGATGCCCATGTGGCAGTCAGTATTGTTTTGTCTGTACAATTTTACATGGACTTGGCATACTGTATGGTTTCCATTTAGCCCATCCCCACAAGACCACTTTTACTACTCATATTCACAGGTGAAACTCACTTATAGTATTGTGCAGAGTATGACCCATTAGAACATCAATCTCTAAAATATTTTCACATTTGGGGTATATATGTGCTATATATTCCTTTAGGGGGTAATTGCCAATTACAAGAGTTAAACATGTTAATTTTATCCATATAGCAGAAATCAACAGTAACACAGTGTCCTTGAAGTTTTTTCAGGATTTAATATATTAAAATATATTCAGCCCCTATATCTACTAATGCCTTTTTCTTGCTATTTCAGCATGCCAAACATATGGTGAGCTCCACACTTGGCCACTGGTCACCTTGTAGAGCTCTATCATGTGGGCAACCTTGGCTTTCTTATCAGAGCAGAGGCTCCAGGGGTGTGTATACCAGAGAGCCGTCTGCCCTTGGAGCTGTAGGCATCACAGTTAAATCTCCTCCAGAGGTATCAGGTTTAGTAAATTTTTGTTCAGGTTTTAAGATTTTCCAGAGACCAGCTAAACCAACACTGGGTTTCCCATCTATTTCTGCATGGGCAGTGCCTGCTCTCAAGAGGTTGGCCCACATTTGTTTATGGATCACTCTAATGGGACTCTTTGTAGAAATTATTTTTTTCTTTGCCTTGTTCTTGACTCTGTTCCCTGGGTTTTGATTCCATTATTATCTTCTTACTCTCTGTTCATGTCTAGACACAAAGGCCAATCATAGCTTCCCCCACTACATATATCTCTTGAGCTACTTGGGGACTCAAGCACTATACAATTCCCTAGGCCCTGAATTATTGATCTTTTTCTAAATTTATTCTGTAAACATAATATGGTCAGGAACTGTAAACCTTTGGTCATATATTGCCTCTCAAGCATTTAAGCTAATACTGTCAGCCCCACTCTCCCACAGATGCACCATCAAAGTTGCTAAACGTTCCATGGAGTACTGCTGGAAGCTTTATCCCAATTCAGTAAGTTCCCCAGGAGGGTACTCCTTCACAAACACAGTTCAATTCACAGGTGCACCTCTGAATAGCCCAGCTTGAGGGATTTAGCTTCCCTTTTTATAAGAGGTCAATTTGGAGGCAGGGAGCCTCCTCCTCTATCACTTCTGTATCAGTGTGGCTATCTTCATCCTCCCAGGGATTCCAGGTTTTTGGATCCCAATCCTTCTAACCTAAGATAGCTCTAAACTTTGGTCAGGTCTTCTTGTGACATTATACTTTTAAAAACCAACAGGCCAGCACTTCCATATCATCATCTCTAGGTGTTCTGAGAGCCCTGTTACTGAAGCAGGGGTGGAAGTTCACATATCTCTTTTTAACTATAACTCTGCCTTTAACTTTGCATTTTTCTTTCTTTCTTGAGACAGTTTGCTATAGGGAACCCTACTGCACATAACAGCCAGCCAACTGCAGCAGCATTGCATCTGCATCTTTACTGAATTTCATAATCTTTTGTTTGTGTAACACATGCTGTATTCCCTCAGGCATTTTTGGGCATTCCCATGCTCACATGTCAGTCCACAGCAGTCAAGAAGCTGGGCAACCGCTCCCCACATTGAGGAAGCAGGCCACCCCGGGATTTCCCCCAGATTCCCCACCCCAGCTCATGCTTTGTTCTTTCATATGCTGGTGACTAAGCCAATTGTATCCAGTAAGGCAAGGGGCTGTGTAAAAAGACAGCCTTCCCCCAAACCGTGACGGGTACAACAGACCAAAGAATGACTCAGCAAGTCCAGCCTGGTGAGTAAGATTGAGCGTTTACTGGTGGTTTACATGGCACAATCCTCCTCAGCAGTGGGAGAAGAAGTAGCAATTCTTTGCTATTATGGTTCACACTGACCAGAGGGGAAGGCAGAGTTTTATAGTGGGAATGGACAAAGGCATGGAGCCAAGACAGTGTATGCACATAATTTCTGACAAAGTTAACTGTTTCTTAATATTTGTCCCTCTGGGCACAACTTCCCATGAAGTTAACTTTGGGGAAAGATAAAGGCATAGTACTGATGAAGTTGGAAGAGTTGGGGGATATTGGAACATGTGACAGCATTACTGTTACACACTGCTACATGGATGAAACTTAAAAATATTACATTGAGGAAATAAGCCTGATTTTAAAAAGAAAAATAGTGTATGATTATTATATGAACTATCTAGAACAAGAAAATTCAAAGAGACAGAAAGGTTATTAGAGAGTATTAATATGAGCTAGGGGAGAAGGGAATTGGCTTAATTGTTAATAGATACATAGTTTCTTTTTCAGGTAAGGAGAAAGTTTTGGAATTGAATGGTGGTGATAGTAACACAACATTGCAAATGTAATTAATGACACCGAAGTGGCTGATGCATAACTGTTTAATTTACTAAACCTCATTAAATTTTTTTAAAATTTTCAAATTAGTGCTTTATTTTAGCAATACTCTTATCGTGACGATGCACCAATAATCAAACAGCATCCTTCTCAAAACTTGGGGTGAAAATAGGCAATTTCTCCTCTGAGATATTTCAACCTACTAAAAGCTGTTGGCATATTTAGGAATTTAATAACATTTTATGAAAATCTATAAGAGAAATACAGTTTTTTGACATTAAAAGATTTTGTTATGAGACATGAGGGAATAAAAAGTAATACTGTCAAAGGTAAAACCTGACTACTTAATGGGATGATTTAGGAAGGTTCAGTGCTTCAAAAAGTCCATTTCTTCTCCAAATAAATGCTGTGAACACTGTAGTCAAACTAATACTTTAGCATAATTAGCAAGATAAAGCCACTTTTCTGAAATTTTTGCTATCAAATTAAATGTTTAAAGTTTTAGGTTACTTTAAAGAAATTATGATTAAAAGCTAACAGGGAAGCAATTAATCATGCTAGTAATGTTGCCTTAAATTTACTCCATTCCTTGAGATAAGAGAGAGTTTTTAGCACTTCTTATGCCAATAACTTATAATAATGAATGGCTTTTGACTTTTTATTCCCTTCAACATTATATATTACAAGGGTGGAAATAAATTCACAAATAATTAAATATACAAACAGTTTTACTACATGTTATAATATAGAAAACCTATTATATGCCTTTTCTTTTAAAAAGACATGCTTTGGCCACATTATGAGACGCATATTTACATTAAAATAATAAAATTTAAGAATTCTCAGCTATGACTTAAAATATGGTCATATTCCCCTGAAACAACTGAATGATATTTTGCCCCAAGTCAGCATGAAATTCAGGCAGTAAAAGCCAGACTGGCACAGAAAGGAAAGTGCCCACAGTAAGTCTTTACATTCATTTCCAAACAGCATACAGTGTAAAAAGACAGCAAAGTCTGCTTCTGGGAACTGTACCACTTTCTGATTATCCAGCATCCAAATTTCCTAAGACTGACCTTGGTTGAAGTGAGTGTTTCATCATGCAGCTTTATTGCTGGTGATGTTGCAGCACACATCACCTGCTGAGTGGGTGGATGTTCAGTTTCACCATCCAGTGGAAGGCTGGAATCTTCCCGTTTGAAAATGGGCAATGCCAACACATCGCTCATGCTGTCGGCACCGGCGCCCAGATCCTGCACAATATCCGAGAGGCTGGCGGCGAAGATGTGCACCAGCCCGGACTCGATCACCTCGTCCATCTCGGGCACCCAGGCCATCTTCCCACCTCGCCACGGCCGGGCACGCAGCGTGGTCTCCACGTCCATGGCCAAAGGGCCTGAGCTCCGCGGGCGTGTCCTGGGGGGGGGCCCGTGTGCAGCCTCCGGGGCTGCACGGAGAATGGTCACCAGTGGTGCCACAGGCGGGACCAGAGCGTGAGTAGCCGGGACCCCGCGGGCAGGGCCTGGAGAGCCCCGCGAGCAGCTGCAGCGGGAGCGACGCGGCCGCCGGCAGGGCCTGGTTCCCGCAGGAGCCGCGGAGGAGCTCCCGCCGCCGCCTCCCACCGCAGGCGCCCCGGGGGAGTGGCTACCGCTGCAGCTGCCGCCGCCCACCCCGCCCCGGGGGCCCAGGCTGCATCCTCCCCGGGGCTGCCCCGGAGCGGGAGCACAGCCCTCCCTGACCGCCGCGAGGGGCCGAGGCCGCCCGCCGCCCGCCCCCAGCCTCCGTTCCCAGCCGCCGGCCCGCCCAGGCCCCCGCGCCCGCTGCCCAGGCCAACCCGCCGCCGCCGCTCCGCCGCCGGGACCAGCTGCAGCTGCGGCCGGGCTCCCTCCCTCCCGTGCCTTTCAACCTTGCAGGGACTAATTCCACTTATCCATACCGTATAATCCCCAATATATTGTCACCATTATTTAGACAAACTGTTATTACTTGATCAAGAAAGAATAAAAAAAGATTAAAAAATATTTTATTTTACCTTCGTTTCTTCCTCTCTGATGATCTTCCTTTCTTATGTAGATCTGCGTGTCTGACCCCTGTCATTTTCTTTCTACATGAAGAACTTCTTTTGGCAGCCCTGGCAAGGGTGATGTACTGGTGAAAAATTTCCCATAATTTTATTCTTCTGAAAAAAGTATTTTTCAGTCATTTTGTAGGATAACTTAACTGGATAAAGAATTCCAGGTTGATGGCTTTCCTTTTTCCTTTCAACATTTTAAAAATGTCACTCCACTCTCGTTTGTATGGTTTCTGATAAGATGTCCAATGTGATTCTTACCCCTGTTCCTCTACAGGGAAGGGGGTTTTCTTCTTTCTCCTTTCAATATGCCTGTGGGTAAAGGTTTTTCTTGAGGGGGGGGGGGGTTCTTTTGCTATTTATCTGTTTTCTACACAGTATGTGACAAGCTAAACAGAGCTCTTTCTGTTTGTCTTGCTTTCTGTAAACATTAGCACTGCCTCATTAAAGAAGGTGACCTTGGACTCCTTTCCATTGTGAAGAGCTCCTGTTGTATGAAGTTCTGTGCTTCCTTCTGGGACCTCTATTTCTTTTGTGTTAGGCCCAGTTCTCACTGTATTTGGTTTAGACTGAAGAGTCATTATGCAAAATACCTAAAGATAAGGCTGGATCCACCTCACTCCCAACCAGAGAAATGCAAGTGAAATCACCAATGACACATAATTTTCTGCCTCTCAGATTAGCCAAAATGAAAATTATGGATAATATGCAATGGTGGTGAAGGTGTGGGGAAAAGGGCACCATTGGTGGCAGCAAAAACTAGCATAGCACTTTTGGAGGTCAGTGTGACAGTATCTTTCAAAGTTTAAATTGCACATACAGTTTAGCTCAATTAGCTCCTCTTTACAGAATTTATCTTACATAAATGCTCACACATCTGCATAAAGATTATATATATGCATATATATAGATTATATATACACTCACACATACACACATGTGAATGTGTATGTACATTTGACGTGTTTCTTTTTAAAAAAAAAAAAACAAAACAGAATTTATTCAGTACATGGCTAATAGGATAGGTACCCTGAACTTGTCCTGGCTCCTACTCTAGAGAATGGAAAGAAACAGGCAAATTCCAATAATAAACTTCTTTTCCTATTTTTCATAAGCTGATTTTGAATATTATGAAAGGAATACATGCTATGGCTCATTATGCTGCTTTAGTTATTTTCAATATGCTGCTAATGATGTGAAATTGCTTATTTTGCACACGTAAATTGCTACTGATGAAACTACCACTTTCTGAGATATCATTGGAACAGCTGCTCCATCTTGCCTCAAAAACTGTTGGAAAACCTCCATAGCTAACCACAGGAGGTCCTAAATTGGTATTTTTATTACATCAAAGACATGCATCAACTGAGACCAGGCTTACCAGTTCCTTGAACATGATAGTACACATTATGTTTAATAAAATTTATACCATATTATATCTTCACTGAACTGTACTAAGCAAATTCAAAGGCTGGGGTAAGAAGAAATACTAGATTTCAATTTCTGATGGTCTTAAGTGAACATTCCATAAAAGAAAATGCTTTTATTCTCCATCTCTGTCACCTTGTTTAATTTTTCTCCATAATTCTTATGACTCTGACTAATTATATATTTGTTTATTTACTTATTGTCTGTCTCTCCACTAGAACATGGATCCCATAAGGAGAGGTACTTGGAAGAGTGCTTTGGACTCCATTAAATATTTGTTGAATAAATGTATGATGAATGAATGACTCCATTATAGCCTGTGGTAAGGTGGGACATTTTCTTTTATCATCTGTACACTGCAAACAAGTCAAGATACCTGCTATAATACTGTCCAGTAGTGTAATAGGCATACAGAATATGCCAACAAGTAAATCACTTATTGCCAGGTTCAAGATGAAGAGATTGGTGACTGTGTGCATTTCTTTTTTCCTTATGACAATAAAACAAACTGCTGCATTTCCCACCATGCACAGGAAGAAAATCAGAAAGTAAGAAATAATGAAGATTGCTGTCACTTGAGGCTGATGAAGATAGTAGTCCATATAGGTGATATTAATATCTGAGTGCAGATCATGCTTTGTGCCATTCATGGTCCAGAAGTGAGGCCAGTTTTCTGAAGAGTTGGAGTCCCATTTCTCACTCATGAGGGACCAGGCACCATTCAAGTATCCTTTGCTATCTTGATGTAATGATTACAGCACTCTCTTTCACCTTCTGATAAAAACCACATACTCAGTCTGTAACTTGGGGAAGGCTGCTCCTTGGAGAGCCAGAGGGTCACCTTGGACTAGGTGTGAAGGGGACTATCTGTTTCTTTTTTGGCTCAGTGGAGAAAGCCCCAGCCATTACATTTCCCAGTGCTGTGACTTAAAGAAGGTTGGAACTGACACGTTTCTTATCATAAGAAATGGAGACAATCAAATCCAGCAATGGGAGAAAAGTATAATAAACTATGTGAATTTATAGAGTGGATATTATGCAATAGTTTAAAAGAATTAGGTCTATCTATACATATTGGCATGAAAAGATCTCCAAGACATATATATTCTTAAGTGAAAGAGCTAGTTGAGGACAAAATTATATAGTGTAACTCTATTTACAAGTTTAAAATAATCCAACAGTGCTATGTGTAATCTCTGTATGTATGTTGATGTATATGTTAAGGAAATAGTTATCTGTGGAATCCATACCAGTTCATGTTGGTTATTTCTTGAAAGGGAAGGGAATCAATTGGCTTCAGTGTATGTGTTGAAAAGAGAATTTCATTTTTACTCTGCATACATCTTTTCTGCTTGACTATTTTACAATCATGCATTACTTTAGTAACTAAAAAACAAAAATGAGAGAAAAAGAGAAGAGCATAAGCTGGAGAATATTGATTTTAGTGGCAACCAGACTAGTTCCTCATATTAATGACTCATACAAATATTAAATCAGATTAAAGTAGCAACCACAGCTAAACTTCTGTCTTCCCATTCTGGAGGGAGGCCATTCATTGTACGTTAGCTGTCTCAGGAATGACCTTACAATGATTTTTAGACCATGAACAAGTTCTAGAATTATAAAATGCATAACATTGCCTGGATTGGTAAAAACATCTCCTTGCTGTAATAAAAGACACTAGCCTGTCTTATAATAACAATTACCCTAAAATGTCTACATATATGTCACTAAGTTTCCTAACATTGCATGAATGAATTTAATTTATGAAGCAAAGAAGATTTCATCTGTAGTTAGCTACTTGAGGGTTTTGCCTTACACTTAGTCATGGAAAAATCCTTGACTGAGACTATAGAATCTCTCTCAGATTAGCATTTTTACCTTTGGTTCCATGTGCTGTGCCACTGAAGCAACAACTGTTCTGCTCTTACTGATCTCAAGTGCACTTCTGATTTAATGGAATAACTCAATGAGTTCTGCCACCAGGGCTTTGCTGTGTTTTAAGCCTATCACTATGCCCAACACAGAGCCCAAAGGTCTGTCTCCATTTCTTATAGGTGGCTGATTCTTCATTTTCTCTAGATCTATTGTTGCTTGCTTGTCTGTTTTATTTTTTCCTCCCATATACATTTGCATCATGGGATTTTTTCCTAATAATCCATCTTTTCTATATCTCTTCTCTTTTTTTTTTGCCAATTATGAGAGCTTTTGGCTTGAATGTTTACTTGTATTATTTTTGGGTATATCATGCATGGCTCAGCAAAAATTAATATGAACATATTTCAAAAAGCAAGAGTCCTAGAAACACAAGGAAAAACAGGAAGGCTGTGAGCAACAATTAAGTGGCAGACAGGTCTGATGGATGAATGTCTGTGAGAGAGGCAGGTGGGCAACTCAACAATTCTTGGTAGATCAGGGTCCAGGGAACCAGAGAGAAAGTGATTAACTATAACTCACTGGAGGTGGAGTCCACAGTGTGGGGTGAGAATGTGCAACAAGGCAGGAGGGCAGAGGTTTGGATTCCCTTCAGGTCAGAGCAAGGAAGAAAAGGGATTCCCATTCAGGTTCAAGAGGCAGTGGCCAGGCTCCCAAGGGGCAGGGCAAGTGGTCCCAGACAAATGAGACCCCACAGAGAGCTAACCCTGAATCCCACAGAGACAGGGCAGACTTACCACCAGCAGCTGGAGGTGGCCAGTCAGTGCACCAAGGCCTCTAGGCTGACCCTGGAGGCTCCAGCTTGTGGCAGCCCAGCTCTGTTTAGAAACTCTTCACCATGGTTCCCAACCAGGAACTCAGAGCTTTGTGCTTTCTCTGCAAATATGACTGCTATGGTGGCAGGACATGATGAGACAATCAGGCTCTGTGTGTGCAGGTGGCACAGCTTCTACAAGGAGTGTCCTCACAGTTGGGGAGAAATTGGACTTTCTGGATAGGGACCCCCCCCCTTTCCTTTCCTGCAGAATGAGTTAGAGCCAATACTTTGTTCTCTGCAGCATGATATAAAAGAAAGAATTCAGAGCAGGTCTCAGTAGACCCAGATTCAGTATTGGCTTTCATTCATTCATTCATTCACTCATTCTTCAACAAATGTTTATTGAGTGCCTATCATGTACTGAGCAGTAGACCCTGGGACAATAAAGTGTGCATCAAACAAAAGTTATGACTGAATTTGCAGCACAGTAGGGGAGACAGACATTAAAAAGGCAACACATGTTCATTAAACAAAATTCACATAAAATAGAAATATGTGTTAAATGGAAGTCCCTTTTTCACCTGTCCCTTCCACTCTCCACCTTCCAGCTCCCTGAGGCATAGCTTTGAAATAGAGATTAGTGTGCAGGAAGTTTACTGTAATGTGATGTGCCCTTGGTAATCAGACTGAAGAAGAACTGAAGCAAGCAGAACCCAGGACAAAAGAGATGTTTAAGTTAAATGGTGATGTATTTCCAATTATGACCTCAACTGATTCCAAGGAGAAGCATAGCAGCTGAGTTGTTGCATAAAGAAAAGAGGGCCAGGTCTTTGTATGCCACCCCCTTCCACTGTTCATCTGACGTGAGTTGCCCCTCAGCCCCTATGGAAGGAGGGTATAAATTTGGAAGAGAAAGCTCCCTTCAGAAGAGCATAGATGCTGGGAGTGACTCAGCTGTGAGCCATCAGCAGCTAAGGATTTTGGCAGATGGGGGGGAGTAAATGCATTATTCCTCATGGTTACACACTACAGAAGTACCCTGTGTTTTGTGTACCTCCAAAACACATTCTTTCTATGTCTCTGTCACACACACACACACACACACACACACACACACACACACACACACACACGAAGGGAGTACAGCATAAGGAAATATACTCTGGAGCTAGATTGTCTAGTTTTTAATACCAAATGTATTATTATCCTTCTCACCTTGGAAATGTATTTAACCACTCTGTGCCTTGGTGCTTTGTTAGTAAAAAGGGGGGTTGATGATGACAATAATGTCAATCATACATGTGTTGGGTATAATTGAAGTAAAATATGCCTGAAGTCTCAGGAGAGCCAACAAAGGAAGGTAGATTTTAGAAATGAGCTAAAACTTGGAAGGAGATACCAAAAGAGGGTCAATTTAACTTTGTCCTTAGGGTGGCCCATGATCATGGTGTGATACAGATAAGCTGAAGCTTTGATAGAAAACCTGCCATCTTTCTGACTTGAAAGATCAGAAGACAGAACCAGAGTGGCCATAGCCTCCAGAAAGTAAAGAGGGAAGCCCAGCAAGGAGAAAGAGAAAGGTTTTCTCTGTATACTCCATTCAAGTCTCCAGCTGACCCTTGAACCATGCATGCATGGCAGACCTGCACACAGCCCAGCTGCAGGGTGAATAACTCAACTGAGATTTGAGCTGCCACTCTCTACAGCTCTACAGGCAAGACAGAATCTGAAGTTTCATTCTAACAAGTTTATTGCCTACTAAAACAAAAACATCAACACTCTTTGGAGGAATTTAACAGAATTCCAAGTCTCCAGTTTTGTAATATTCACAAGGGCCAGAAACAATTCAAAATTTCTTTATGAAATAGAGAAAACAATAACTACTTCTTAAGTGTTGTGGTGAGACTTAAACAAGATGATGCATTTAGCATAATGTTTGCACAATGCATCTGTATCTTCTGGGTCCTAGAGGGTATTTTATAGGAGATGCCAGCCAAGAGGCTGTGATAGACAGTACATCTATCAATACTACAGAGTTTAGTTTCCAGAATTCTAGGAGTAGAGTAGAGGCATAAACTGAGAGAGAGATCAGCACTCGAGTCAGATGTCAAGTACTGGTGAGTTACCACAAAGAAGGGAGGAAACACTTTTCAAGAGAGTTCAGAATATAAGCCAAATGTGGAATCAACACAAGTCATGAGTCCTTTCCAAAGAGTACCAGGAGGGTGAAAAACCACATACAGGTACAAGACAGAGCAAGAATGACATGAGCAGGACCAGTTATGAGGAACGAGCCTAGAGCAAAAGACTTGAGACTCTTGGAAAACAGATTTTGGTCAGGCCCAAAGCCTGTAGGTAAATTTCCCCTGTGATGATTGGGCATCATGAAGGGCCATCACAGTTTTGCAACCCAAGCTCTTTATCCCTTTATCCCTTCAGGGAGAAAAGATTAAAGAGGGCAATTTGAGAGTTACCAAAACCCTCATTGGGAAAAATGGAAAAATTTAATGGATGGCTAATAGAGTTGGGATGTCTATTGTCATAAAAGGCATCATCTTCCCAATTCCACCCAAGACTGGCATAAGGCAAAGTTTTCCCTCTCCCCAATTAAGTCCACCTGCATCAAACAACAAAGCCATGAATATAACTTAGTCTTGGTTCATGAGTCTCCTCATCAGGTTTCTCCTGACCAAAGTTTTACTTCCATGTTGAAAAACAAAGAGACAACAATGCAGAATCTTAGCAAAGATCATTTTGACTCCTGGAAATCAAATCTCCCCTTTGAGACAATTAAAATACTTATCTGTGTAATAAGTTGGTGAGAAATTAAAGGGAGCTGCAACCTGATGATGTTTAGTCTAAAGGATTTAAATCTTTTACTGTCTTCCTGCTTTCTACTCACCAAATTACCCTCTTACCATCATGAGTGAGGATATGATTTTGATATGTGACACTGTCTCAAACATCCTTGTTGCTGTAAGACTGAAGAGAAAATTCTACATCTGAATAACTCTTTCTGGACTCCAGGGATTCCTTCTCTAAACCAATAGGACCTTGGGAAGCAAATTTATAGCTCTAAATGCTTACACTAACAAAAAGAAAGACTTCAGATCAGAGACTTAACCTCAAAATGGGAAGCACTAGAAAATAAATGCAAACTAAACCCAAGCAAGCACAAGGAAGGAAATAACAAAACTTAGAACAAAGATAAATGAAATAGAGAATAACAACAACAAATAGAAAATCAAAAAAATCAAAAGTTGGTGTTATGAATAGATCAGTAAAATTGAGTAATCTTTAGCTAGACTGACAAAGAAAAAAGAAGAGGACACAGGTAACTAAAGTCAGACATAAAAAGGGAGAAATTACTACCAACCATGCTAAAATAAACAGAACTGTGTTTATCATGAACAGCTGTATGCCAACAAATTAGATAACCTAGATGAAATGAACAAATTCCCAGAAACACACAGACAACCTAAACTGACTCATGAAGAAATTGAGTCCTTAATGAACAAATTACTAGTAAAGAAATTAATCAAAATTCACCTGACAAAGAAAAGCCCAGGACCAGAAGGCTTCACAGGGGAACTTTGGCAAACATTCCAAGAAGACTTAACTCCAGTTCTACTGAAACTTTTCAAAAGAAAATGAAGAGGAGGGAACACTCCCTATTCATTCTATGAGACCAATATAATGCTCCTATCAAGCCAGAGAAAGATGTCACAAGAAAATTAAAAACCAATATCTCTTATGAATGTAGATGCAGAATTCTTCATCAAAATACCAGCAAACCATGTCCCAGAGAACATTAAAAGAATTGTGTACCATGATTGTGTGATTTATCCCTAGTATGCAAATTTGGTTCCAACAGAAAATCAATTAATGTAATATAGCACATTAACAGAATGAAGGAAAAAATCACTTGATAATATCAATTGATTCAGAAAACTCATGTCACAAAATACAGAACCCTTCTTGATAAAAAAAAATTAGAAAACTAGGAATAGAGGGAAACTTCCTCTACATGATAAAGGGCATATTTGAAAAACTGACAGCTAACATCATACTCAATGGCAAAATACTGAGAGTATTCCTTCTAAGATCAGGAAGAAGGCAAGGATGACCAGTGTTACCACTGATATTCAACATTGTACTGGAAATTCTAGTCAGAGCAAATAGGCCTGGGAAAGAAATAAATGTCACCCAAATTGGTAAGGAAGAAATACAACACACCACGTTTCCTGAAGGCATTGATCCTATGTACAGAAAAGTTCTTAGAGCTAATAAATGAATTCATCAAAGTGGTGGTACACAAGAGCAGCACCCAATATTCATTATTATTTCCATATACAAGCAATAAGCAATTAGAATAAGAAATCAAGAAATAATTCCATTATAATGGCAGGTAAAAGAATCAAATATCTTGAAATAAATCTATTCAAGCATGTAAAGGAATTGTATACACAAAACTGCAAAATATTGCTAAAAGAAATCAAAGAAAAGCTGAATAAATGGAAGGACAGACCATATTCATAGATTGAAATATTAAATATTCTTAAGATGTCAATTCAACTCAAAGCAATATACAGAATCAACACAATTTCAGTCCAAATTCCAACAACAATCCTTGCAGAAATGGAATTGCTAATCATCAAATTTATATGGGTGGGTAAGGTGCACTAAATAGCCAATGCCATCTCGAAAAAGAATGAATTTGGAGGACTCACACTTCCTGATATTAAAACTTATTAGAAAGCCGCAGTGACCAAAACAGCATGGTACTGGCACAAGTACAGACAAATATACCAATGGAATCAAACTGAAAGTTCACAAATCAACCTCTCATTTATGGCCCACTGATTTTGACAAGGGGCAAAGACCACTATATTGGGGAAGAATAGTCTCTTCAATAAGTGGTGCTGGGAAAACTTTACCTCATTTTGAGGAAAAGAAGAAGAGGAGGAGGAGGAGGAGGTGGAGGAGGAGGAAGGACCCTGCCTCATGTCTTATATAAAAATCAACTCAAAATGGATAAAAGACCTAAATAGAAGAGCCAGAACTATCAAACTCCTGGAGGAAAACCTAGGGAAGCATCCTAAGGACCTTGTATTAGACAATGGCTTCTTACACATTACACCCAAATCATAAGCAAAAAAAAGAAAAAAACAGACTAGTGGGACCTCATCAAAATTAAACAGTTTTGAGTCTCAAAGGGCTTTATCATGGAAATAAAATGACAATCTACACAGTGGAAGAAAATATTTGGAAACCACATACCTGAGTAAGTTTTAATATCCAGAATATATAAAGAAGTCCTTCAAATTAACAACAAAAAGTCAAGCAATGCAATTTTAAAAATAAGCAAAAGACTTGAATAGATACCTCTCCAAAGGAAAAAAAAACTCATGGCCAGAAAGCACATGAGAAGATGCTCAACATCCTTAACCAACAGGGAAATGCAAATCAAATCCCAATGAGATACCATTTCACATCCATTAGAATGGCTGCTATAAAAAAGAATATGCAAGTGTGGGAGAGGATGTGGAGAAAGAGGACCACTCATTCATTGCTGGTGGCAATTTAAAATCACACAGCTACTGTGGAAGATAGTTTGGCAGTTCCTCAAAAAGTTTAGTTCAGAATTACCATTTGACATGTTGATACCATTTCTAGGTTTATACTGAAAACTGAACTGAAAGCAGGGATTCCAACACATATTTGCATACCAACACATATTTGATGTTCACAGCAGCATTGTTCTCAATTGCCAAGAAGATGGAAGCAACCCAAGTATTCATCAACTGATGAATGATAAAAAAACATGATATAAACATATAATGGAATATTATTCTGCTGTAAAAAGGAAAGCATTTCTGATACATGTGACAATGTAGATGGACCTTAAAGACTTCATGTTGTGTGAAATAAGCCAGACATCAAAGGACAAATATTGTATGATCTAATTGGTTTGGAATAATAGCAACAAAAAAAAATTCATAGAGTCAGAATCTAGAATATAGGTTACCAGGGGATGGGGTAGATATAATGAATAGGAAGTTATGGCTTGAAAGGTACAGGGTCCCCATTTGAAATAATGGAAGTGTTTTGGTAATGAATGGTGATGACAGTAGCCCAACATTGTGAATGTAATTAACAGCAGCAAAAGGTATATCTGACTGTGGTTAAAAGAGGAAACATTAGATTGTATATATGTTAACAGAATAAAAATTTTAAAAAAGGAACTGCACTATACAGTGAAGCCTAAGATAAACCATCATCTATAGTTAATAATTACTAAAATGTGCTTTCATCTATAGTAACATGTTCCGCACCAATGCAAGGTAGTAATAATAGGGTGGTATCTGGGAATCCTGTATTTTATGCATGATTGTTCTGTAAACCTACAACTTCTCTAATAAAACAAACAAAAAAGAAGAGTCATGAAAATGAACAGGATCTGGACAACTGGTATCTGTGGTGAAATATTCTAGGAACAATATAAAGCATGAGAATTTCCAGGAAAGATCCATCAAGAGGATGTGATCCATCAAGATCCATCAAGAGTCTAAACTTGCATGTAATGGTGCCTAAGAGTCTCCCCCTGAGTACCTCTTTGTTGCTCAGATGTGGCCCTCTCTCTCTCTAACTGAGCCATCTCGACAGGTGAACTCGATGCCCTCCCCTCTATGTGGGACCCGACTCCCAGGGGTGTAAATCTCCCTGGCAATGCAGAATATGACTCCCGGGGATGAATGTGGACCTGGCATCATGGGACTGAGAGTATCTTCTTGACCAAAAGGCGGATGCAAAATGAGATGAAATAGTTTCAGTGGCTGAGAGATTTCAAATGGAGTCGAGAGGTCACTCTGGTGGACATTCTTATGCACTATATAGATAACACCTCTTAGGCTTTAATGTATTGGAATAGCTAGAAGTAAATACCTGAAACTACCAAACTCCAACCCAGCAGTCTGGACTCCTGAAGACAATTATATAATAATGTAGATTACAAGGGGTGACAGTGTGATTGTGAAGACCTTGTGGATCACACCCCCTTTATCTAGTGTATGGATGAGTGGAGGAATGGGGATAAAAACTAAAGCACAAATGGGGTGGGATGGGGGATGATTTGGGTGTTCTTTTTTCACTTTTATTTTTTATTCTTGTTCTGGTTCTTTCTGATGTAAGGAAAATGTTCAGAGATAGATTGTGGTGATGAACGCATAACTATGTCATCATACTGTGGACAGTGGATTGTATACCATGGATGTCTGTATGGTGTGTGAATGTATTTCAATAAAACTGAATTTAATGAAAATAAAAAATAAAGTAGCCATCAAGAGGACAGATCCAAAGAACTATGAAGAGGAACCGAAAAAGAAACGAGGCCTCCTCAGCCGATGCCCCCCCCACACACCCGCTGCAACTGCTGATTGGCTGCTGGTCCCGGCGTGTGGGCGGGCACTGGTCAGGCGCATGCGTGCGCACTCGGGCGTCCCTGCCGCTACCTGGTGCGGGAGATGTGAGGCTGGACGGCGAAGAGGCGCGTCTGTGGAGAAACTGCTCCGGCCCTGCAATGTTCTCCCGGCTCAGCGTCCCCTCCAGCCACCGGTCCACGGGCCCTCCTCAGCATTCTGAAATTTCCGGCATGGTGAGACTCTGGAGAAGAGATTTGTTGGTGAGGTAAGAAACAAACTGAACAAGGAACATTCTGGAGAGAAGGGAATCCGGGGAGGGAAGCCGCCACTTCCGGGTGGGTAAAAGTGGGGTAAAGAGCAGCGGGCGTCCCCTGTGGAGGAGGGAGCGGGGCACCAGGGTCGAGCCTCGCCCGCCGTTTGCTGTTGAGCTCAGCACATCCCTACAGACCAGGCCTTGCACCCCGAATCTGAAGGAGTAAAGTGGGTACCGGAAGAGTAGGTTGCGGAGGTGGGCCCTGGTCTCACTTCTTTCATCCACAGCCCCGCAGTTTGGTGGGTGTGGTCATGGGGGAAGCAGCCCGCCACCCAACCCCAAGTCCCACACCTTTCAAGTCCTCAGGCCTCTCACAGTCCCCTCCCCCACCCCACCCCAGCCCAGCCCCTCCCCCATCCCCAGCCCCTCCCCCACTCCACTCCCAGATCCTCCCCCACCTCAGGAGCATGCTGGCTCCTCCTCCCATCAGAAGCCCAGTTCCTCCCCCATCCCAGGCCCAGTTCCTCCTTAGCCTCATGACCAGCCCAGTCCCCTCCCCCCATCCTGAGGCCTGGCCCTGTACCTTCCCGCCACCAAGCCCAGTTCCTCTCCCACCCAGGAACCGGCCCCTTTACAGGCCCCAGGCCAGGGCCCAATCCTGCCCTACCATTTTATCATCCCTCCCTCACCCCAAATGCTCCCCCACACCACCTACACCCATCAATCCCCTGGCCCCCCAGCCCATGAAAACAAATCCCTTTTGGGTTCCCTGATTGAGTCTATTAGAGATCTTCAAGATCTCATGAGATTTTGCCCTGTAAAGAACTAGAAACCAGGTTTGGTCAGAAAACTCCACCACTGGTAAGGATGTTTCTCTCCTGCTGAAGGAGAATTTGCTGAGTCCGCATATTCCTTCTTTCCTCTAGCTGCTGGAAAACTGAACGCTGTGGTGAGAGGTACACGATTTGGATGAAAATCAGGTCTACGTTCAAGCCCTGATTCCTCCGTTTTCATGCAGAGAGACTTTGGGCTACACACTAGTTATCCTCTGGGGTCTCTGTTTCCCTTTGGTAGAAAGGGGATACCACAATGAAGGCAAAATGAAGTCACGTCCTCCTCTCAGATCAGCCCAGGACTTCTGCTTGGTAAAAGTATGAGAAATAGAGAACAATTTGGCAGAAATGTGGAAGGACAGTAGTCAATTTGTTGGAGTATAAGGTGTGACACTAAAATTGTCCCCTGGTTCAGCCAATAAGGAACTGGAGCTCTAATTGGAAAATAAAGAGGAAAGACACACTGAAAAGGCAGGACTAGCTTTCTAGTGTTCAATTTCCTTACTCTGTTGGTAGAAGTTTTCCAGAGAGATCTTTGCTTTATAAATGGATGGGTTAAAAACAGAGTCACTTTTTTTGTAGAGCATCTTGGAAACTACACTCTGACTTGGGTGGAAACAAGCCACTGAGACCATAGGAGACCCAAGAAACAAAGTCTTGGAAGAGTCGAGGTGGGTCTGAGCTGGACCAGAGTGGGTAAAAGATGTCTTCAGGTAAGATGGCCCCTTAAATTGTCATTCCCTATACTGTGTCTACCTGCTGAGGCCCCTAGTAGGGGAAAGAAGAAGCAGGTGCACTTTTCCCACTACCATTTTGTGAGAAACAACCACAGTGTATAATGCTGACTTTTCCAAAGCCACTGTCGCGTTCTGAACTACTGTTTAGGATGAAGGAGCAGAGCAGGAGTCAGACAACAAGACTCAGACTTTTGTTTGGGTTTCAAGCAGGGGATAATGTATGAGCTCCATCATCAGAGTACAGGGTCCTGCCCATTCCATCTCAGGCTTACATTCCCCATTTCCCAGAGAAGCACAAAGAAGGAAAGTGGATGTGAAGAAAAGAATTAAGATATCCCAGAGGAAGTGATGCTAGAAAAAACATCATGTTAAAAGAACCCTCAGATATTACACAGTGTCAAATGGGAAAGGAAGCTGATCCAAACTTATAAAGGAGTGAGACACACTTTCTAATCTCACCAGTATGGTCAGTTTTTTTAAACAGCATAATTACATGGAACCTAGAATAGGGAATGATTGTTATTTTGTACAGGTTAATGTAATACCCTGATACATCCCAGAGTATTTTGGGCAGAAAATAATAACTGTATTTGCAAAGTCCCCTTGTAGGACTGGAAGAAAGTACAGAAATACTAAACTAACTCACCTGGGGAATTCCTGATATTCTCACAAATATTGGGAACTCCCCATTTAATAAGTCAAACCCTCAATCTTGGGGCTTGCCCATATGAAACTTATTCTTGCAAAGGAAAAGCTAAGCCTATTTATAATTGTGCTAAGGGCCACCCCCAGAGAAAATCTTTTGTTACTCATATGTGGTCTCTCTCAACCAAGTCTGCAATTAAACTCACTGCCCTCCTCCCTATGTGGGACATGACTCCCACAGTGAGTCTAGCCCTGGCATCATGGGAGTGACAGTGACGCATTTTTGACCAAAAGGGGGAAAAGAAATGAAACAACATAATGTATCAGTGGCTAAAAGATTTCAGATAGAGGTGAGAGGTTATTCAGGAGGTTATTCCTATGCATTATGTTGATTTTCTTTTTTAGTTTCTAGTATAGTAGAATAGCTAGAAGAAAATACCTGAATTTGCTGAACTTTAATTCAGTACACTTGATCCTTGATGATAAGTCTAGAGCTATATCACTTTTGCCATGTGACCATGTGATTTTTGAAAACCTTATGACTGACACTCCCTATACCCAGTGTATAGGCAGAAGAGTAATAATATATGTGTATATATAGATGTACATATATATATCAAATAGAGGAATGAAAAATAATTATATATATATTTATATATATATATATAAAATAGGAGAATGAAGGGTATGGGATGGTTTTGGTGCTCTTTTTCATTTTTATTTTTTTCATTATTTTGGAGTAGTGAAAATGTTCTAAAATTGATTGCGGCGATGAACACACAACTGTATGTTGATACTGTGAACCCCTGATAGTATACTTTGGATGGATTATATGGTGTGTGAATATATCTTGATAAAATTTCATTTAAAAAATCAGTTGACCAAAGATCTGAGGTTCTAGTTCTGAGCTCTCAACTCGATTCTATTCATCAGTGTCCATCTTTGCATCAGTACCATGCAGTTTTGACCACTGTAGCTTGATAATATGCTTTGAAGTCAGGAAGGGTGATATCTCCCACTTCATTGTTCTTTTCCAAGATGGTTTTAGCTATTTGATGCCCCTTACCCTTCCAAATAAAACTGATCATTTGCTTCTCCGTGTCTGCAAAGTAGTCTGTGGGAAATTTGATTGGTACTGTATTGAATCTGTACATCAGTTTAGGTAGAATTCAACTCTTTATGGCATTAAGCCTGCTGATCCCTGAACATGGAATGTTTTTGAATTTGTTCAGGTCTTCTTTGATTTATTTTGGCAAGTTTTTTTTCTGATGAATTTAACTTTATTTGATGCCTACAGATATCAATAATTGCCTCTTTTTTTAAAGTTGTGGAACATAATTATATAGAATTGATAACTTTCCAAGTAAAATTTAACTAGTAGTTAGCAAATTTCAAAGAATGTCATGGATTGCAGATCCATATTTTCAGTAATTTTTTTATTGTGAACTGTAACATATATGGCAAAGGTGACAACTTTCTAAGTAGGAATTAACAATTAGTCATGTAGGAAATTTCCAAGAATGTTATGGGTTGTAGTTCCATACGTACAGTTATTTTCTTATTGGGAGATACAGCATATAGTCAAAAAGGTGATAGCTTTCAAATTGCAATACAAGAAGTAGGTATATAGTAAATTTCAAAGAATGTTATGGAAATCAGTTCTACCATTTCAGTTTTTCTGCTAGTTACTGTAATACCCTAGCAACTAAGAAAAATAAACTTCTATAGAGATTCAGTATTCTTAATCATTCATTAAATTCTGTCCTATATATTGCTGCCCCTTCCTCTAATATAATCACTTTCCAATCTTCAGGGATATCTAGGCAGTACCACCCTAACTTGTTCATGTTGAAAAGGTGTGTCAACATTACAGGAAAAAGTGATGCAGCTCGTGGATTGTCTTGAAGAGGTGGTTGCCTCTTGTGTTTTGGGACTTAGTTGGCATAGGAGCTCACTGGAGGATTTAAGTTTCTGAAGAATGAACTTAGTGAGTGAAACTATTACAGAGTCTCAGATAGGGACCTGGCTATTTTTTAGGGTTTTTGGGAAGATGGATTACTGTGGCCATTTGGGATATTTAGCTGAAGTTTACATTGGAGTGACCTCCAGAACATCCCATCAACTCTATTTGAAATCTCTTAGCCACTGAAACCTTATTGTGTTACCTTTCTTTTCCCCCTTTTTGACAAGAAGGAATTACCAATTCTTGATGCTAGGGTCAGGCTCATTTCTGGACTCCATGTCCCACATTGCCAGGAAAACATTCACTTAGGGGTCCTGTCCCGTGTCATGGGGAGAGTGATAAATTTATTTGCAGAGTTGGGCTTAGAGAGAGAAAGTTCACATTTGAGCAACAAAAGAGGTTCTCTGGAGGTGACTGCTAGCCATAATTATAGGTGGGCTTAGACTCCCCTGTATAACCATAAGTTTCACAAGAGCAAGCCTCAAGATTAAGGACTTGAGTTATAAAGTAGGTGGTTCCCAATTTCACATGGCATATGTTTTGTCTACAGTAATCAATATTTCACATTATCACTTAATTGTACAATCCTCACCACTCTCCATTTTAAGCAATTCTCAGAACAGAAAGCACTCTATAGCTCTTTTCAGCCCTTAATTATTTGAGCCTACTGTTTGTGTGGTACTAGTAAGGGATTCCTTTTAATTATGGTCCCTAGAAAGCAATAGGTAGATTTTTCTCATATACCACTCTGTTGTCAACTGTCTGCATCAATGTCATTGTTTAGAAATATATCATGCAAGCACCTATCTGTATTTCTAGTGCTGATCTATGGGATACATTGCTGTAAACAACCCTTTCAATTCTGTTCACCTTCAATGCAGTTCTGATGTTTATAATCCCATTAACAATCATTATCCCTATCCAGTACCATACTTTTAAATTCACCCTCAGTAATATGTTAGAACATGTTAGGTTATTATTCCCCTGTCACTAACTTCTATCTCTAGATACCCAGTATTCTACAGTATAAGACATTGGTATTACATTGTTCAGGGAGTTGATAGTAGTGCTAACATACAATGTCTATCCTTTTGTGTCTGACTTATTTCACTCAACGTTATATCTACAGGGCTCATTCATGTTTCCATATGTTTCAGGACCTTGTTCCTTCTTGGTGTGGCATAGTATTCCATCATGTGTATATACCACATTTTGTTTATCCACTTGTCTGTTGAAGGATTCTTGGATTTTTCCACCTCTTAGCAATTGTGAACAGTGCCACTATTAATATCAGTGTACAAATGTATTTTGTGTCACTGCTCTCAGATCTTCTGGGAATATACCAAAAAGCGGAATTGCCAGATCATTGGGTAATCTGATGTCTAGTTTTCTGAGAACTGCCAAACTCACTTTCAGAGTAGCAGTACCATTATACATTCCCACCAGCAATTTCTCCCATTTCTCCACATCGTGTCCAGATTTGTTGTTCCCCGTTTAATGACAAACATTCTTATTGATTTGAAATGGTATTTCATTGTGGTTTTTATTTGCATTTCTGTAACAGCTAGTGAAGATGAAGATGTTTTTGTGTGTTTTTTAGCCATTTTTATTTCCTCTTTGGAAAAATGCCTTTTCATATGTGTTGCCCATTTTATAATTGGGCTGTTTGTAATATTGTTGAGTTGTAAGTTCATTATAGATGCAGGAAATCAGTCTCTTACCAGATAAATGGTTTCCAAATATTTTCTCCCATTGAATTCGTTGCCTCTTCACCTTTTTGACAAGGTCTTTTTGAGGCACAGAAGCTTTTGATTTTGAGGAGTTCCCATTTATGTATTTTTACTTTGTTGCTTGTTCTTTCGGTATAAGTTCTAAGAAGCTACCTTCTATTTCTAGGTCTTGAGATGTTTCCCTATGTTATCTTCTAAGGGTTTTATTGTGCTACCTCTTATATTGAGTTCTTTGTTTTTCTTTGAGTTAATTTTTCTATAGGATGTGAAGTAGAGTCCTTCTTTCATTTTTTTTGGATATGGATATCTTGTTCTCCCAGCTCCATTTGTTGAAGAGACTGTTCTATCTTCAGTTCAGTGGATTTCATGGCTTTATAAAAAATTAGTCAACCTTAGATCTTGAGGTCTATTTGTGAACTCTCAGTTTGATTCCATTCTTCAATGTGTCTACCTTTGTGCCAATACCATGCTGTTTTGACTGCTGTGGCTTTATTGTGGGCTTCAAAGTCTGGAAATTTACATCCTCCTACTTTGTTCTTTTTCAGGAAGTTTTTGGCAATTTGAGGCCTGTTTCCCTTCCAAATAAATTTGATAACTAGCTTTTCCAAGTCTGCAAAGTAGGTAATTGGAATTTTGATTGGAATTGTGTTGAATATGTACATCAGCTTTGGTAGAATTGACATCTGTGCCAGTTTGGATGTATTATGTCCCCCTAAATATCATTATATTTGATGCAGTCCTGTGGGGGCAGATATATTGGTGTTGATTAGGTTGGAAACTTGTGATTGAGTGTTTCCATGGAGATGGTGACCCGCCCAACTCTGAGTGACACCTTTGATTAGGGTGTGACCTCTTGATTGAATGCTTCCATGGAGGTGTGGCTCCAAACATTCAGCATGGCACATTATTGAATCACTGGAGTACTTTAAAAAGAGCTACACAGGCCCAGGCTGCTGCAGCCCAGAGGGAAATGTCCTGGGAGAAAGCCATTTTGAAACCAGAGCTCTGGAGCAGATGCCAGACACGTGCCTTCCCAGCTACCAGACATTTTCCTGACACCATTAGCCATCCTTAAGTGAAGGTACCCAATGGTTGATACATTACCTTGGATACTTTATGGCCTAAAGTCTGTAACTGAGTAACCACAACCTGGGAGCAAGCAGACACCAGTCACATGCCTTCCTAGCTAACACAGGTTCTCTGGACACCAATGGCCATTCTCCAATGAAGGTACTCGATGGTTGATGCCTTACCTTGGACACTTTAAGGCCTTAAGATTGTAACTTCCTAACCAAATAAACCCACTTTATGAAAGCCTATCAATTTCTGGTGTTTCATGAAAAGGCAGCATTAGCAAACTGGGACACAATGGTCATGACTGAGTACAATGACCCCAGTTTCTCAAAGTTTCATTGCTTTTCTATCTAGGTCTTCTTTACATAATGCAGAGGACCTTCTCTTGTTGCCAGGAGTCCAGCACTGCTGTTTTTGTCATTTTCTGCCTGTACATGTTTCCTGGTGGAGTGAGCTACAACTATCATATTCTGTTCCAGTTTGCTAAAGTTGCCAGAAATGCAAAATGCCAGAAATATATTGGTTTTTACAATGCAGTTTTATTAGTTCACAAATGTACAGTTCCAGTGCCATGAAGACATCCAAATTAAGGCATCAAGAGGTAGATGCCTTCTATGACGGAAAGACCAATGGTGTCTGGAACACCTCTGTCAGCTGGCCCAGGTTCCTTTTCAGTTTCACAAAAGCAATCTGTAGATTTGAGGTTGGGACTTAGCATCCCTGCTTGTCAGTGTGACCAGGGCCCATGATGGGGCTCCGGCATGCACATTCCAAGAAATCCCTTGACAACAAGGGAGCTATGGGCATCTGGGATGAGACAGCCCTGTCAACAAGTTCTACTTGATAGGTTTGTTTCCCCTGTTGTGTTATCACCTTGAGTTGTTGCTTTATTTTGGGCCTGCCAGGTATCTGTGTAATAGCATAAATTCTGAGACACTTTCAAGGCTGTCCATTGATAAAGGTCCAGAATGGAGATGATGTATGTTGTGTTAGCCTTCAGTGTGTTGGAGGCTGAATTTGGGAGAGGAGAGGTTACTTTCAGAAGGCAGGGATGATGGAGTCCACTGAATAATCTTTGAAGCTGGGTCCAAGAATTCCCATAGCCCTAAGGGGATTCTCTGCCCAGGGAGCCAGGCTCTCTTGTCCCTGACACTCTGAGGGTTCCCCTGGAAACTGTGAAGCCCCACCCTTCATCCACATTAAATGTGTTGCTGACATTATTTATTAATGTTGAGTTTTTTACTAATTTTTATTTCATTTTATCTAATTTTAACATAATATAGATTGAAAGACAACACACACCAAGAAAAAAAGATGACATTTCAAATTCAAAAAAGCAGAAGTTTAAGTGATCACAATACCTAAAGTAACTACTTTCCTTCAGCATCTTGGTCCTGGCTTGCATTAATGTGGTATTCAGGGCATTTGATGAAAAACATTTCTGGTCATTTATTTTCATAGCAGTCATGTCTTTTCATGCTCCCTGCTATGTTGCTTATTTTCCTGTCGTTTCTTTTAGATAAATATATATATATATATATATATTATATATATATATATATATGTATATATATACATACATATAGACACTGTGTCATTTCCAGAGTTTGCACTTTCAGATAGAGATGTGTCAGATAAACGTGACATGCAGAATCTGCTATGGTCAACACCAGCAGGTAAACTTTCTTTCCACCACTCCAAATAAGATTCCCCTACCCGTTAGTGGTCAGATAAGCATTGGGAAAAACCAACACAAAGAAACCTCGAAAAGTAAACTTCAGTTCCACTAGAACCTCAGAAGAAAACAGAGGCAGACCAGGTTCTCCCAGAGCAGCCTATGTTTCAGTTGGTTGCTTGAAATGTGCATTTACTCAAGCCCTGCCCCTCCCCCCAACTACCTCACAATGAGCACTGTGTAGCTAAGAGACAGGCCTCAAATACAATGTCTCTTTCTGGGTTCTGAAAACTGAAAGGGCACCAAACCTGGGTAGGAATTTTAAGGAGGAATTGTGGCCCCCAGTGTCTGAAGTAGCGGTGTAGGCAGGCTTTTGCAGCCAAAAGAATCGGCTCCACCCCTGAAATTTGGTGAGGATTTGGCTCTCCCAAATGTTCCAGGTGGCTTCCTGGTATGTTTGGTGTCTTGTGGCTTTAAGATAGATACCCTTGGCTGTGTTTTGGCTCAAGTTTCTTTTGATTTTTACAGAAGCCGACTGTAGATTGAGGATGGGTGCTTAGCGACTCTGGTTCACAGTGTGACCAGGGCCCATGATGAGGCTTGGGCTTGCACATTACAAGAAACCGCTTGATATCAAGTAAGCTGTCAGCACTTGGGATGAATCTAGAACAGTCAACAAGTTCTACTTCATAGGAGGTTTGTTTCCCCTCTTGTGTGAGATTGCCTTGATGTCTTGATATATTTTGGGCCGGCACAGGTTGTGTGCAATGGCCTAAATACTGAGACACTTTCAAGGCAGTCCATTGATGCAGGACAGAAATGGTGATGATTTTTTGGTGTTTTCTTTCAGTGTGTTGGGGGCTTAAGTTGGGAGAGGAGAGGGGACTTTGAGAAGGCAGGGATGATGGAGTCAACTGAATATTTTTGAACCTCTGTCCCAAAATTCCCATATCCCTAATGAAATCTCGGCCCATGGGGCCAGACTCTCTTGTCCCTGACACTCCACAAGATCCCCTGGAAACTGTGAAATCCCACCCTTCATCCCTCTTCAACATGGTGCTGACCTTGGGAGAAAGCATATCCTGAATTGGCACTATGTATGTTCAGCCTTGAATTGACATTTAGAAACAATGTAAATTCAAGGAAGACTTCCCTGACCTCTCTGATCCCAAATATGCTGATGCCAAAGAGAGTAGCTTCAGGTGGCAATGATTCTACCCATTCTCCCCAAATCTTCTTTTTTTTTTTTTTTTTTTTTTTTTTTTTTTAAACAAAATTCACATTTTATTTAGATTGAAATAAACTGTACAAAATTGATTTTCTTCACCAAAAATAATAGCAATATTTTCTGTATTATTCCTAGATAAACCACAAAACACTTATTTTTGTAGGCTTTCCAGGTTCTGCTGATAATCAAGATGAGGCAGTAGACATAGTCATGGAAATAGATAGAAGAAATCAGACAAATCAGTGGTCAGTATCCATGGCCTCTGATTCTATCTTGACCATGAAACAGAAATGTTCAACACATACCTGCTAAACAGCTTATGAAAGCATGGGCTCAATAAAGGAATGTAAACAGCAATAACCAGATGTAGAAAAAGGCATTCGAACTGTAACTTGTTCCTTTAGGTTCATTTGATAAAGACAAAATCTACGCTGAAATCCTTGCTTGGCGAGCTCAGTTTCTCTCACTCTCTGGTAATTCCCTTAACTGTCCAACATAAATTTTAACAACATACTTTAAAGTCTTTCTAGTTAAAGGTCAATAGTGAACCTCATTGTAACACTTTACAAAATGCATTCCTTCCTTCCATACCTCGTCAAAATTTATTTCTTCAAAGTACTGATAACTGGACTGGTAACTTGACAATTGGAGCCACAGTGATGATTAATGTCGTGTCTAAAATGACTTAACTAAAATAATTCCAGAGTGCCACTAATGGAGAGCACACAGAAATGAAACGTGGCACTTTCAATGCTACCTTCTGCAAGAACAGACAGGTCTTCAAAGCATGAGAGTTCAAATGGGGGCCCTTTAAATAGGTAGATTATTAATAACAAATGTATTCAATGGGAGACCTATAGGCAAAGATAGTCAGTGATTAAGCAGCCTACATACACCTCACAGCTCTTCCTCCAAATATAAGAGAAAACCTATTTTAAAAGTCTCAAGTATTTTCAATGGTTTCTGAATTACCTGTGGGAAGCTCTGACTTAGTTGTATAGAGTTTGATATATGTGTCCACCATCAAATCCAGATCATGTTTTATATCAAAATTTATGTTAAGCAAAGCCAAGTTACTTGACCTTTGGTCTGTCAAAGTGTTCCTCAGGTATGCTTTGAGACGCTTTCGTCCATTTTCATAGCGTTCATTCTCAACCTTCATCACAGGAAGAATGCATAAGACCTTCAACAAAGCATAAACATTAGGAAAAAACTTGATGTCAGGCAGATGGAGGGCTTCATAAATGGTGGATGGAAGCTCTATATCTTTCCCTCTGTGTTTCCACTTGATTCTCCAACAATGAAGCTCGGCTGAGAGTGTGCCAGGATTGGGTAAGTCACTTCTGTACATGTCAGCATGGTGTTCCTCCGACGTATTGAATTTGAGCTGTCCCATGACAGAGGGTACCAGAGATAAGCATTTAAGAGCTTTGAGGTGCTGTTCTGAGAATATATCTTTAAGTTCCTGAATAATGTGCTCCACTGTTGGAACACTTAGGGTTTCTTTATAGTAACTCTCAGAGGTTAACTGAGACTCCAGGTTACCTTGCTGAGCTCTGCGGAATTTGCCAGGGAGTTTCATGTGAATATCAAGTTTGGTTGCCAAATTTGTGGCTTCCTCAAACCAAAATTCATGATAAACTTCAATGTTTTCCATCACTTCATTTAGTGAATGTAGCACTGCAGTCAAGCTGCTGGCTGCAAAGAAGACATCAGAGGTTTGCCCCTGGAGATTTTTCCCAAAGGCTCTTGTAAAAGATAGGACATTCTTAAGAACAACAATGGTAACAATGAAATCAAAATCTGTTACTGCACTACAGAGTACAAATGCTCGGCCAGCTATGCAGTTATTCCATCTAATATTTGTGTCACTATTTATACCATCTAAACATAAAACAAGTGCTTGCAGGAGTTCCACTAAAATTTCAAAAGCATCATGCCTTCCTGTCCATTGAGAATGGCAAATTTCCTTCAGTTCATTACCCCTTTCTTCATTACTCTGAAAAAGGACTGAAATTACACGGTCAAGTTCTAAAAGTAGTTGTGGTGATCGATGGAAAAAAGCAGAAACTTCCTCAATCGTTCCCAATGCAACAGATACTCCCGTAACAGGCACGGATTTTGCTAACCACATATTTAAGGCACAGGAAGAGCAGAGTGTATAGATAGCTTGGGGATATTTCTCTAGAAGTCTCGAAGCAACAACTTTCATCTTGGAAGAAAATCCACTGGACACAATGTAAGCCTGTCCACGACAGTACTCCATGTTCAGCCCCCACTTCTCAGTTATTGTAGTGTGAAATTTCACAGCCAAAATTTCTGCATCAGCTTCATAAGGCAGGAAGCCCACAAATTCCTCTCTCAGGTTATGTGATTCATCCACAAACCTCACCAACACTGGCAGGTGCTCTTCCCCTGCTATGTCCACCACATCATCAGTGATAATGGAAAAGAAGTGTGAGTCTCTCACTTCCCTGAGAGTTTCCTCCCGAATGCAGCTCTCACATATCTCTAGCATCTGTTTCTGCTGTGTTTTCGAACAGAACAACGTGTTAACTGCTGTTGTCTCAAAGCGCTTTCTCAGAACCTCTTCACCAGAATTTATTCGGCACTCCAGCAATGCTTGAAAGTTATCAGGCGTAAAGAGACCTTCTGGGAGTTCATCAGCCTCATGCCCATCCAAAGGTATGTTTTGTTTTCCCATAAGAATCAAAATTTCAAATAAAGATTTTAGGTATTCTTTGTTTTCCTTTTCTTCAAGGGTTAAAGGTAAAATATCTTCATCCTGTTCTTCACCCCCTTCTTCTATATTTGGGTTCTGAGCACTGCTGTTGTTTGTTTCTTTATGTTTTTGTTCCTGTTCAGAAGTTTCATCAATTTTTTTCTGTTTCAATGTCCTGATTTCATCTTCACTCAATTCTTTTATTCGTTTTCTGTGTCTACTATGTGGATTGTTCAAATGACTGGTAAGATCAAATATTGTTGGTATAGCATTATCTCGAAGAACTGTCCTATAAGGACTCTCCCAATGACTTCACAAGTATCTGCTTCAATTAATTTTGAGAAATAAAATAACCCAATCATTCTTTAGTTTTCTGATGCCTCTGCAAAATGTATAGTTCTACAGATCATAGAGGTCTCAAAGTGTTTGGCACATAACCGATAATGTTTATTTAGCTGATCAGGTGTTTTATCTTCTAAGTCTGCTCTCCTACAATTCTCCACCCACTTCTGGCATCTGGCCGGGTCCCGCGGAAACCTGAAGAAGGCCAGGTCGGACTGCGTGCTCTTCCGCGTGCAGTTGGGGGCAGCGCAGAAGTTCGGCATCGTCGCCCACCCGACGCGCCGACCCCAAATCTTCTTAAAGGCAGCTCCTTGTAAGTTCAACCTGCTCTGTCTTTGTTACTTCAAGTGGAGGGCAACCACTTCCTAGGAAATATATTTGTTTATTCTTTACACCCTATTAACATTTGATTTATTTTCTGTTGTTGGAAAAGCTTTTCGTCTCACCCGTTGAAATTAATGCATTAACAATGTGTCAGACTTTTCCTGTGCTGCTACCATTGCATTTACAATGAAAGACATTGTCATATATATTCAAAGAAATATATCTACATTAGGGAATTAACTGTGGTGTACGGCTAGTAGATCATTTTACGGATAATCCATACCCAACCAATAACACCATTACTACCCTTGGTAACAAACATATCCTAAATTTCAAAGATGATGATGGAAATGAAGGAAGATAGATAAGACACCGACCAGCAGTCTAGATTCATATCTTATACTGTATTTTCTGGTCAAGTATCTATTCACCTTATTCTGAGTATCTGTATTTAAATAAGCAGGTGTATTTTCCTTAAGCTTGTCATATTTGAAGACAGGGATGAAACCATTTGATAGAATGTTCCTAAATTCGCATTCATTCAGTGTTTCCTCTTGGTAATTTAGAGTTTGTGGATTTTAGAACAGATGGCATAAAAGTATTAATCCATCATGTCATTATTAGTCAATGTTGACTTTTTTCTAATTTCTCTTTCATGTTATCTAATATTTATGTTAATCTAAATTGAAAGCCTGCATGCAGACACCAAGAAAACATAACCTAACACATATTTCAAATTGAAAAAAGCGAAAGTTGAAGAAATCACAATACCTCAAGTAGCTACTTTCCTTCAGCATATTGGTCCTGGCTGTCATTGTTGTGGTATCTTTAGGGCATTTGATGATAAACATTTCTCGTATTCCTAACTGTAATGTTAATTCAGGCCATAGAGTTTCATACCAGCCATGGCCTTTGGAGCAGCACACTGCTATGTAACCTATTTTCCTGTTGTTTCTTTTAGATACATATATACACACTGCTTCATTTCCAACTTCTGCACTATCAGATAGAGAATTCTCAGCTGAACGTGACGTGTAGAATCTGATACGGATCAACACCAACAGGTAAATGTTCTTGGCATCACTGCAAATAAGATTCGCTTACCCATTAGCCGCAAATAAACATGGGGGAAGACCAGTGCGAAGAAACTTCCTAAAGTAAACATCAATTCCACTAGAACCTGGGAAGGAAACAGAGGCAGGCCAGTTTCCCAAAGCCGCCTAGTTTTCAGGTGGTTCCTTGAAATGCGCATTGGCCCAATCCCTGCCCCTCTCCCCACATACCTCACAATGAGCACTGTGTAGCTAAGAGACAGGCCTCAAATACAATGACTCTTTCCCAGGTTCTGAAATCTGAAAGGGCACCAAACCTGGGTTGGAAGTTTTAGGTGGAATTGTGGCCCTTAACCATGTGTAAAAAAGCTGTGTAGGCAGGCTTTTGTGGTCCACAGCATGAGCTCCACCCCTGAGGTTTGGTGAGGATGTGGCTCTCCCATATGTTCCAGGAGCTTCCTGGTACGTTTGGCATCTTGGGGCTTTAAGATAAATCCCCTTGGCCGTGTTTTGGCCCAAGTTTCCTTTGATTTTCCCAGAAGCAGTCTGTAGATTTGAGGAGGGGTGCTTGGCTTCCCCGGTTCACTGTGTTACCCGGGCCCATGATGAGGCTCGGGCATGCACATTCCAAGAAACCTCTTGATATCAAGGAAAGCTATGGGCACCTGGAATGTGTCAGAACAGTCAACAAGTTCCTCTTCATAGGAGGTTTGTTTCCCATGTTTTGTGGTCGCCTTGATTTCTTGCTATATTTTGTGCCTGGTCAGGATCTGTGTAATGCCATAAATACTGAGACACTTTCAGGGAAGTCCATTGATGCGGGAATGAAATCATGATGATTTTTTGGTGTTACCTTTCATTGCATTGGAGGCTTAATTTGGGAGAGGAGAGGGGACTTTCAGAAGGCAGTGTCACGGAGTCAAGTGAACATTGTTTGAACCTCTGTGCAATAATTCCCATAGCCCTAGTGGATTCTCGGCCCAGAGGACCAGACTCCCTTGTTCCTGGCACTCCAAGGGATTCCCAGGAACCTGTGAAATCCCACCCTTCATCCCACTTAAACATCGTGCTGAGCTTGGGAGACAGAATAACCTGATCGGGCACTCTGCACGTTCAGCTTTGAAATGACATTTAATATCAATGGAAATTCAAGGAAGACATCCATGACCTCTCTGATCCCAAATGTGCTGATGCCAAAGAGAGTAGCTTCAGGTGGCACTGATGCTGCCCATTCTTACCAACTCCTCTGAAATGCAGGTCCTTCTACGTTCACCCTGCTCTTTCTCCCTTCAAGAGGAGGGCATCCACTACCTGGGAAATGTATGTATATTTTTTTTACACAATACTAACATTTTTTTATTTTCTGTTTGACAAGGTTTTTTTTTTTGTCAACCATTGAAATTCATACATAATAAAAAGGTGTCAGACTTTTCTGTGCTTCAAGCATTTTATTTAAGATGAAACACATTATCTTACATATTCAAAGAAATATACCCACGTGAGGGAATTACCTTTTGTGTATGGCTAGTAGATCATTTTAGACATATTCCATACCCAACAATAACACCATTACTTCCCTTGGTAACAAACACATCCTAAGTATCAAAGATCATGATAGAAATGAAGGAAGATAGATAAGACACTGACAACCACTCTAGATTCATAACTTATCTTGTATTTTCTGGTCAGGTATATGTTCATCTTATTCTGAATATCTATATTTAAATAAGTAGGTATATTTTCATTAAGCTTCTTGTGTTTGAAGACAGGGTTGTAACCATTTGATAGAATGTTCCTAAATTTGCATTCATTCAGTGTTTCCTCTTGGTAATTTAGAGTTTGCAGATTTTAGGAGAGATGGCATAAAAGTTTCAATCCATCATGTGATTATTTATTAATGTTTGCATTTTTCTAATGTCTTTTTCATTTTATCTAAAGTTTATGTTAATGTAAATTGAAAGCCAACACACACACACAAACACACACACACACACACACACACAAATAAGCTAAGACATATTTCAAATTGAAAGAAGCAAAATTTACGAAATCATATTACCTCAAGTAACTACTTTCCTTCAGCATATTGGTCCTGGCTTGCATTAATGTGGTATTCAGGGCATTTGATGAAAACCATTTCCAGTCATAGATTTTCATAGCAGTCATGTCTTTTCGTGCACCCTGCTATGTTGCTTATTTTCCTGTCATTTCTTTCAGATACATAGGTATACACTGCTTCATTTCCAACTTTTGCACTATCAGATAGAGATTTCTCAGCTGAATGTGACGTGTAGAATCTGATACGGATCAACACCAACAGGAAAAGGTTCTTTGAATCACTGCAAATAAGATTCCCTTACCCATTAGCCATCAAAGAAACATGGGGGAAAACCAGTGCAAAGAAACCTCCTGAAGTAAACGTCAATTCCATTAGAACCTGGGAGGGATACAGGCAGACCTGTTTCCCAACAGGGCATAGATTTCAGGTGGTTCCTTGAAATGCACAATGGCCCAAGCCCTGCCCCTCCCCCAACATACCTCACAATGAGCACTGTGTAGCTAAGAGACAGGCCTCAAATACAATGTCTCTTTCTGGGTTCTGAAAACTGAAAGGGCACCAAACCTGGGTTGGAAGTTTTGGGAGGAATTGTGGCCCTTAACCATGTGTAAAAAAGCTGTGTAGGCAGGCTTTTGCGGTCCACAGCATGAGCTCCACCCCTGAGGTTTGGTGAGGATGTGGCTCTCCCATATGTTCCAGGAGCTTCCTGGTATGTTTGGCATCTTGGAGCTTTAAGATAAATTCCCTTGGCCATGTTTTGGCCCAAGTTTCCTTTGATTTTCCCAGAAGCAGTCTGTAGATTTGAGGAGGGGTGCTTGGCTTCCCCGGTTCACTGTGTTACCAGGGCCCATGATGAGGCACCGACATGCACATTCCAAGAAACCTCTCGATATCAAGGAAGCTATGGGCACCTGGGATGTGTCAGACCAGTCAACAAGTTCTACTTCATAGGAGTTTTGTTTCCCATGTTGTGTGATCACCTTGATTTCTTGCTATATTTTGTGCCTGGTCAGCATCTGTGTAATGCCATAAATACTGAGACACTTTCAGGGAAGTCCATTGATGAGGGACCGAAATCGGGATGATTTTTTGGTGTTACCTGTCATTGCATTGGAGACTTAATTTGGGAGAGGAGAGGGGACTTTCAGAAGGCAGGGTGAAGGAGTCAACTGGATATTGTACGAACTTCGCTACAAAAATTCCCATAGCCCTAGTGGATTCTATGCCCAGAGGACCAGACTCCCTTGTTCCTGGCACTCCAAGGGATCCCCAGGAACCTGTGAAATCCCACCCTTCACCCCCATAAAACATGGTGCTGAGCTTGGGAAACAGAATAACCTGATTTGGCTCTCTGCACGTTCAGCTTTGAATTGACATTTAATAATAATGGAAGTTCATGGAAGACATCCGTGACCCCTGTGATCCCAAATGTCCTGACGCCAAAGAGAGTAGCTTCAGGTGGCACTGATGTTGCCCATTCTTACCAACTCCTCTGAAATGCACATCCTTCTAAGTTCACCCTGCTCTTTCTCCCTTCAAGAGGAGGGCATCCACTACCTGGGAAATATATTTTTTTTTACATTTCTAACATTTTTTTTTTTATTTTCTGTTCCAAAAGTTTTTTTTTTGTCAACCATTGAAATTCATACATAATAAAAAGGTGTCAGTCTTTTCTGTGCTTCTAGCATTTCATTTAAGATGAAACACATTATCTTACATATTCAAAGAAATATACCCACGTGAGGGAATTAACTTTGGTGTACGGCTGGTAGATTATTTTAAGCGTAATCCATACCCAACCAATACCATTACTACCCTTGGTAACAAATGCATCCTAAGTATCATAGATGATGATAGAAATGAAGGAAGATAGATAAGACACCGACAACCACTCTAGAATCCTATCTTGTCTTGTATTTTCTGGTCAGGTATATGTTCATCTTATTCTGAATATCCATATTTAAATAAGCAGGTATGTTTTCCTTAAGGATCTCGTATTTGAAGCAGGGGTGTAACCATTTGATTGAATGTTCCTAAAATTGCATTCATTCAGTGTTTCCTCTTGGTAATTTAGAGTTTGCAGATTTTAGGAGAGATGGCATAAATTTTTAATCCATCATACTATTTATGAATGTTGATATTGTTCTAATTTCTTTTTCATTTTACCTAATGTTTATGTTAATGTAAATTGAAAGCCAACACACACACACACACACACACACACACACACACACAGACACACACACACACACACAAATAAGGTAAGACATATTTCAAATTGAAAAAAGCAAAATTTACAAAGTCATATTACCTCAAGTAACTACTTCAGCATATTGGTCCTGGCATGCATTAATGTGGTATCTTCAGGGCATTTGATGAAAACCATTTCTGGTCATAGATTTTCATAGCAGTCATGTCTTTTGGTGCACCCTCCTATGTCATTTACTTTCATTTCTTTTAGATACATATATATGTATACATATATACACTGTGTCATTTCCAATGTTTGCAGTATCAGATAGAGATTTGTCACTTGAACATGACGTGCAGAATCTGCTGTGGTCAACACCAGCAGGTAAACTTTCTTTCCACCACTCCAAATAAGATTCCCTTACCCGTTAGTGGTCAGATATACATTGGGAAAAAGAAGTGCAAAGAAACCTCGAAAAGTAAACAGCAGTTCCACTAGAACCTAGGAAGAAAACAGAGGCAGACCAGGTTCTCCCAGAGCAGCCTAGATTTCAGTTGGTTGCTTGAAATGTGCATTTACTTAAGCCTGCCCCTCCCCCCAACTACCTCACAATGAGCACTGTGTAGCTAAAAGACAGGCCTCAAATATAATGTCTCTTTCTGGGTTCTGAAAACTGAAAGGGCACCAAATCTGGTTAGGAATTTTTAGGAGGAATTGTGGCCCACACCGTCTTAAGTAGCTGTGTAGGCAGGCTTTTGCAGCCCAAAGAATCAGCTCCACCCCTGAGGTTTGGTGAGGATTTGGCTTTCCCCAATATTCCAGGTGGCTTCCTGGTATGTTTGGCGTCTTGTGGCTTTAAGATAGTTACCCTTGGCTGTGTTTTGGCTCAAGTTTCTTTAGATTTTCACAGAAGCTGTCTGTAGATTTGAGGATGGGCGCTTAGCAACTCTGGTTCACAGCGTTGCCTGGGCCCATGATGAGGCTTGAACATTCCAAGAAACTGCTTGATATCAAGTAAACTGTTGGCACTTGGGTTGAGTCTAGAACAGTCAACAAGTTCTACTTCATAGGGGGTTTGTTTCCCCTCTTGTGTGAGATCTCCTTGATGTCTTTATATATTTTGGGCCAGCCCAGGATGTGTGCAATGGCCTAAATACTAAGACACTTTCAAGGCAGTCCATTGATGCAGGAGAGAAATGATGAGGACTTTTTGTTGTTGCCTTTCAGTGTGTTGGAGGCTTAATTTGGGAGAGTAGAGGGGACTTTGAGAAGGCAGGGATGATGGAGTCAACTGTATATTTTTGAACCTCTGTCCCCAAATTCCCATATCCCTAATGGAATTGCTGCCCAGGGGGCCAGACTCCCTTGTCCCTGATGCTCCACGAGATCCCTGGGAAACTGTGAAATCCCACCCTTCATCCCTCTTCAACATTTTGCTGACCTTGGGAGACAGAATATCCTGAATGGGCTCTATGTATATTCAGCCTCGAATTGACATTTAGTAACAATGTAAATTCAAGGAAGACTTCCCTAACCTCTCTGATCCCAAATGTGCTGATGCTAAATAGTGTAGATTCAGGTGGCAATGATCCTACCCATTCTCCCCAAATCCTCTAAAAGGCAGCTCCTTGTAAGTTCACCCTGCTCTGACTTTGTCACTTCAAGCAGAGGGCAACCACTACCTGTGAAATATATTTGTTTTATTCTGTACACCATATTAACATTTGCTTTATTTCCTGTTGTTGGGAAAGCTTTTTGTCTCACCCGTTGAAAGTAATGCATTAACAATGTGTCAGACATTTCCTGTGCTGCTACCATTGCATTTACAGTGAAAGACATTGTCTTATATATTCAAAGAAATATACCCACATTAGAGAATTTACTATGGTATTCAGCTAATAGATCCCTTTGCAGATAATCCATTCCCACCCAATAACACCATTACTACCCTTGGTAACAAACATATCCTAAATATCAAAGATGATGACAGAAATGAAGGAAGATAGATAAGACACTGACCACCAGTCTAGATTCATATCTTATACTGTAAATGACATAGTCCACCACAAGATTCACTGTGTTATACTTTCCCATCATTTAACCTCCAACTTTACTTCTGGTGACATGTGTGACTCTGAGCTAGCCCTTTCCACCACCTTTACACACCTTTTGGCACTGTTATTCTCACAACATGCTACCATCATCTCTGTCCATTTCCAAGCATTTTAGTTCACCCTAGTTGAACATTCTGCTCATAATAAACCACCACTCCCCATTCTTTAGCCTCATTCTGTATTCTGGTAACATATTTCATGTCCATGAGTTTACATATTATAATTGGTTCATATTGGTGAGACCCTGCCATATTTGCCTTTGTGTGTCTGTCTTATTTCACTCAATATGGTGCTCTCAATGCTTCTTCATCAACCCAAGTGTCTTGGTGTAGGCCTATTCAGATCTATTCTGTTTGGGGTATGCTGCACTTCTTGGATCCATAATTTTACGTCTTTCATGAGAGATAGGAAATTTTTTATAGATTATTTCCTTTATTACTGCTTCTGCCCCTTTTCCCTTCTTCTGGAACACCAATAACACATACATTCTTGCTTTTAATTTTGTCCTTAATTTCCTGGAGACATTGCTTATATTTTTCCATTCTTTTCTCTCTCTGCCCTTTTGTGTGTAGGCTTTCAGGAGCCTTGTTCTCCAGTTCCTGAGTGTTTTCTTCTGCCTCCTGAGATCTGCTGTTGTAGGTTTCCATTGTGTCTTTCATCTGTTGTGTTGTGTCTTTCATTTCTATAGATTCTACCAGTTGGTTTTTTGTACTTTCAATTTCTACCTTATATACACCCAGTGTTTTCATTATATGGTTCAGCTCTTTCACTAAATCTTCCCTAAACTTTTTGAATTGACTTATTATTTGTTTCAATTCCTGTATCTCAGTTGAAGTGTAAGTTTGTTCCTTTGACTGGGCCATAACTTCATTTTTCTTAGTGTAGTTTGTAGTTTCTGTTGTTTAGGCATGGTTTCCTTGGTTACCCCAATCAGGTTTTCCCAGAACAGAATGGGCTCAGGTCCCAGAAGGAAGAAATATTCAGTATCCAGTTTCCCTGAGGGTGAGTTTTAGAAAATTTGTACACTCTGTAATACTTCAGGTCACTGTGCTCTTCTGTCCAGCAGGTGGCACCTGTCAGCCTGTAGTTCTAGAGTGGTGTAAGGAGGTGTGGGCTTTGGCTGTTTTCCCCCAGGCTCTGGGGTCTGGTTCTGAATGGAAGGCAGGTAGTAGAGCTGGGCCTCACCTCTTTCTTCTTAGAGAGTATAGAACACCTATGGAGATGTCACTAGAATTTCAGTGGTCTCTCTCTGCCTGTGCTATCATCACCCTTGTCTGGGTCAGAGTGCTGGGAACTGAAAATGGCAGAGGTTTTCTCCACTGAGCTGAAATAGGGACAGAAAGTCTCCTTCAGGTCTAGTCTATGGTGACCCTCTGGCCTCCAAGGTCAGTCATCTCCCAAAGCCTTTGTCTGCTTGTTGGGGGTTTGTTGCTCATAGTGAGCAGTTCACACTCACTAATTAAAACCCCAGTTGGAGCTAATCTGTGGTGTATTTGCTTATTTGGACAGAGCTTCTCTCTAGCACCAGGAGGCTTTGCAGCTCAGGCTGTGGGGGGAGGGTCTCCTGGCTTGGATCTGCAGTTTTTACTTACAGATTTTATGTTGTGATCTCAGGCATTTCTCCCAATTCAGGATAGTGTATGATGAGTGGATGGTCATGTTTGTCTCCCCACAGTTATTCTGGATTATTTACTAGTTGTTCCTGGTTTCTTATTAGTTGTTCCAGGGGTAATAACTAGCTCCCACTCCCCTCTATGCTGCCATCTTAGATCCTCTCCTGTTAGGAGAGTTTTAAAGCAATATGGCTTCTTTATTTTTCTCTCCAATTATGGCTCTTTTAACTTGCTTTGTGGAGATTTTCTGATTTTTAAATTCTGTTTCCTTATTTTTCACCAAAATTCTTGTTGGCTTATCAATAATTCTTAAAAAATATTGATAAGATTGTTTATATGCATACATTCTCTCTCTCCCTCTCTCTCATACAAAGATACACATACATCAGATATATCTCACATTGCTGTCAGGCATACAGCAGAATTTTAAAATTGACAACTTCATTATCTTCACTACCAACAACTTGTTCATTATGGTTTGGGTACTCTCTGAGACAGTATGTGTTTCATCTACTATTCTCATCACTTCCTTCTCAGTCCTTGTTAACCAAGTCATTAACATCCATATTTCAGCCAAAAATTTTCAAGGCAATCTAGCCTTTTATTTCATGTTCCTCATTTTTTTTTTCATTTTTTTTGCTCATTTCCAAAACACAAGGTATTTTTTTACTATCTCACTCCACTTTCTCATACTAATGTCCATATTAATTTCCTTTTGCTACTGAAACAGGGCAGTAGAAACTTAATGACTTGAAGAAATAGAAATTTATTATTTTATGATTATCAAGGTCAGAAATCTGAAATGGGTCCAATAGCTAAAATCAGGGTGTCAGCTATTGGAGATAATATATTTCCTCATCTTTCACAGCTTCTAGTGGCCATCCACCCTCCTTAAATTCTGATGTCTTCCTCTACCACCAAAGTACACAATGGCAGCTTGAGTATTTCTCACATCCCATCATTCCAACACACATGAACCTGTCTCCCTCTTTCATTTCTAAGGACCATTTTGATTATATTGGGCCTATGCAAATAGTCAAGGATAATCTCCTCTATCAAGTTCACTTTATTAGCAGACTTAATTCCATCTGCAACCTTAATGCTCATTGCCATATAACATAAAATATTCACACATTCTAGGGATTAGGTCATGGATATCTTTGAGGAAATGTTTTTCTGCTTACAATAATTGTCAGTTGATGAAAAGAATTAGAAAAAAAATCATGAATTACAAATTAATTCTACTTTATGAAATCTTTGTCCTGCATAAACTCATGTCCTTTAATTTATATCATTACTTCCAAAAAGCAGGGAATTGACCACAGTATTGTATAATATGATAAATAGAAATTTTCAAAAGAAAAAATACATAGAATAAAGAAGTGAGGGCTAGATCATGGTAATAGATTTTTTGGGAAGTTCTTTCTGCTGTTAGGGAGACCATAGAGCTTGAAATAAATCTTTTATACTGCACACATATTTATCCTTTTCACAAGTTCATTCAATTTTTGGTACAAGAGATTTGGTTGGTGATACTGAAGAATCTTTCACAAAAGGATGTTCTTGATTTAAAGGAGCACAAGAGCTTTGGTTGAGACTTGGGAAAGAGTTAACAGAGGGAGAAGGCAGCGGAAATTGTTGTGAGTAATGTTTTCTATCCATACCTTGAAAAATCTTCTTTAAATTATACTTGTAATTGAATGGGAGAAGACTTCCTCAGAAAAATTCCATTTAATATTTGTGTATAATTCTTTTTAAACACTGTAGGATTTTATTTGCTAGGATTTTGTTGAGGATCTTTACATATTGTTTTATGAGAGTTATTGGTCTGTATATTTCCGTTCTTGTAATGTCATTATCCTGTGGTATTAAGGTCAATGTGGCCTCATACAGTGAGTTAGGACCTGTTCCCTCTGCTTCTATTTTCTGGAAGAGATTTTAGAAAATTTGTGTAATTTCTTCCTTAAATTGATAGAATAAACCAGTGAAATCCTCTGGGCCTTCTGCTTTCTTTTTTGTGAAAGTACTTAATTAATTATTGATTCAATTAACTTATTAGATGTAGAATTATTCAGGTTATTACTTTCTCTTTGTGTGTAATTTGGTAGTTTGTGTCTTTCAAGGAATAGGTGCATCTTTGTTATCTAATTTTGGGGCATCAATTCTTCAGAATACTCCTTTATTACCAATTTAAAATCTATGGGATCAGTTGTGATGACCTTTCCTTCATTTCTGATATTGATAATTAGTGTCTTCTCTAATATTCTTCATTGGACTCCTTAAAATTTCATCAGTTTTATTGATCTTTTCAAAATAGCTTTAGGCTTTGTTGATTTTCTCCATTGTTGTTTTCAATTTCAGTGTTTGTTTTAATTTTTATTTCTTTTCTTTTGTTTTCTTTAGGCTTAAGTTGCCATTTGTAATCTAGTTTCCTAAGGTGGAAGCCTCTGTTATTGTTTTCAAATATTTCTTCTTTGCAAATATGCACATTAAATGCTATAATTGTCCCGTTAATCACTGCTTTTGCTGCATCCTACATACTTTGATAAGTTGTATTTCCATTTCTAAAGGCTTCATTTTTAAAAATTTTCCTTTTGTCATGGATTATTTAGAAATTTGTTGTTTAATTTTGGGATATTTTGGATTTTTTCTAGTTATCTATTACTGATTTCTAGTTTCATTCTGTTGTGGACTGAGAAAATACTTTGTAGGATTTCTATACTTTTAAAATTTTAAGATGTGTTTTATGGCCAAGAGTGTGGTCTATTTGGGTGAATGTTGTATGTGAACTTTAAAAGACCGTATATTCTGCTTTTGTGGGATACTGTATTCTATAAATATCAAGTGGATCAAGTTGATTGTTGTTCAAGTAATTGATATCCTTACTGATTTCTACCTGTTTGAACTATCAGTTACTGGCAGAGAGGTGTTTAAATCACATGTTATAATAGAGGATTTGTCTCTTTCTCCTTTCAGTCTATCATTCTGTTTCTCATTTATTTTTTGTGCATACAGATTTAGTATTTTTATGACATCTTGGAGGATTGACTTCTTTATAATTATATAATGCATCTGTATCTGTGATAATCACCCATGTCATGATATCTGCTTTGTCTGAAATTAATACAGCTACTCTAGCTTTCTTATTCTTAGTGTTAGTACAGTGTTTTAGTTTCCTAGACTGCTGAAAACAGATACCATGAAATGGATTGGCTTAACAATGGAAGTTCATTAGCTTACAGTTTGGGGGCTGAAAAAGAGTCCAAATCAAGGGAACATCAAAGTTGTGCTTTCTTTCTGAAGTTTGCTAAGGATGATACTTGGCTAACATGTTATTTAATTTAAAACCACAACATCCTTGAATGGTTTTGCCCCTTTTATTTAGAAGAGGCTATGAGCCTTATAAAAGCATAGTTTTTAATCTGAGGCAATAGAACAGGCAACTGGGAGAGCTGAGATATGAACCCAGGGCTATGAAATACTAAATTCCTTGCTGTGATCACCATACCATTTTAATTTCTAACAAAATAGCTTTTGAATATATGAATAAATTAAAGATGGAAAACCCAGTGAATATGGATATTTTCAGCATCCTTATACTATAATAAATTTAGTATTTTATCTTAAAGATTTTTAGTAGATATTTCAATTATCTAAGTTTTATGTTGGATGTATTTTCTATCTTTATTTTGCAATACACTGCATATTGCTAAGATGTTTATTTGCAATGAACCAAGTTTTACCAGAGGTAGCATGGTCAGAAGCTTTTGTTTTCAATCTGGAAAATTATTTCATAAAGGCAGGAATGAAAATGTAAACTGCTGGGCAATCATTAAATACTGGGGTTTATAATATAACCATATATATAGATAGATATGTGTACCAAATGAACAAGGCAAAATGAATTTTGATTTGGAAAATGTTTGGAGGCATCTTATATTCAGTGAATTCTTGAATGTAGGACCCTTTTAACCTATAGCTTCTGCAGCTGATATCCTTTTTCTCATCAGCATGGGAAACTATGTGTCATATTAAGTGATGGCAGAAGCAGCTGTTTCTGACATTTAGGCTGCACATCAACTTCTTTCACGTATGCAAATGATGTAATATCTTAAAAAAAAGAGTCCCAGGTTGTAATTGACTTTACAATAGTGGCTGTGAAATTTATTATTTTCCTAGACTTGGTTAAACCCTTGGATTAGCTTTGAGTGAAAAGCATGGCCAAAAATTTAGAATATCTGACCATTTTAGGCAGCCCAATGCCAGGTTGAAATTGTGTAAAAATTGGTTAGTATAATTTTTATTTCAAATTTGGGGAGCTGGTTAATTGAGAGTGTCAGAAAAATTGCTTTCAACCTTAGTCTACCATGGACACTTGCCTGAAACTGACCAGGCTGTTTCTACTCTGAATAGAGTTTCAGAATCTGAGATGTGTGAAGAGTTGGCTTAATATCTCATGAAGCATGTCCCAGTTTGTGAAAATTGTACTACATATGATGTGTGATGATTGTAAGTAGTATAATATTATGACATTAAATAACTTTGAATTTCATAAGTGAAAAAAATTTCTCCTTTAATGTTTCTCTTGATTACTCTGATTACCTCATTAGGAATAAGCCTGCATTTGGAATGGATGTGTCCTTATAAACTCTTCAATTCTCTTTTTTTAATAAAGGAGAAAGGCCTAGGCTCAGAGTCTTTGACAAAATCAGTAACTAACCAGAATGCAATGATGTTATTTTCTTTTTCAGTATATTTTGGGTGATTACCTACCAAATGTGGCAAACATTACTGTTAATTACTTTAAAATTTTTCCATTTAAAATATAGCTCTTTAAGGAGCATTGTTATTCAATTTAAATAAAATTATGTCATTTGACAACAATATAGGTGTTCTATAAAAATGGCAGGTATCTTTAATTCATTCATTCAGCAAATTTTGTTTCTCTACTAGTGCCAGTTTCTGTTTTAGAAACTGGAAGATGAAGTGATCAAATGAGATAAGGTTCCCTTCAGGAACCTACAATTTTGAGAGAAAATAATAAACAAATAAGGATGTAAATATAAAATATATCATGCTATAATACAGTCAATGGAAAGAATTAAAGCAGAGTAAGGGGATAGAAAGTGCAATTGTGTTCATTTGTCATTTATATAGTACAGACAAACCTCATTTTATTGCACTTTGCTTTATTGAGCTTTGCAGACACTGCACTTTTTACAAATTGCATGTTCCTGGCAGCCCTTTAGGGAGGAAGCCTATTGACTGTATTTCCAACAGCTTGTCTCTGTGCCACATTTTAATCAAGATGTGTGCATTGTCTTATTAGATACACTGCTGTTGCACATTTAAGAGACCACTGTCTAGGGTAAACATAACTTTTACATGCATTGGGAAAAAAAATTCCCATGACTCACATTATTGCAACATTCACTGCATTGTGGTAGTCTGGCACTGAAGCCACTATATTTTCAGGTTATGCCTGTATAGCCAGGAAAGAATTTTCTTAGGAAATGCAGGAATGAATTGAGGGAGTGATCAATGAGGATATCTGGTGGAAGATGATTACAGGTAGAAGGAGCAGCATCTTAAAGGCCTGAGACAGGATGGATTTTGTATTTTTTAGAAATAGCAAGCAATCCTTGTGGCTAGCCAAGAATGAGTACATAAGGGTATGTAAGAAAATTAGGTCAAGAAAGAGAAAGGCTGAGATTCTGTATGACTTTGTTAGACATTGTAAGGAATTGGTATTGCATTCTGATTATCATGGGAAACCACTGGAGATCTTTGAGTAGAAGAGTGTCAAATTCTGCTTTAGAATGTAAATTTGTCTCATTGGAAATTTTATGTTGAAATGAATACATCTCAGATTATTTTAAACTTAAGGAGATTGAGAAGACACAAAATTATGTTTCAATAAGAGTGACTTTAATAGATTTAATCAAGATGATTCTTGGAATCTTCTGAATATATGAATTCCAAGTTTTCAATTCCAAACTTGAGTTTTGAAAAGATAAAGTAATTGTTAAAGAAGAAAATTCAGGAAAGAAAGTTGTGTAACTGTTGCTTTAAAGAAACAGCAAGTAACATGTCAGGAAAATTGGCAGTTATTATCATCTCTTTAAGATATTGAGAAAATTATATGCTGACTAAAGTAGTTGGGGTAAAGATAAACTTTCAGGAATCCAGTGACTGCATTATGAGCCTAGTCAAAATATCCATTTTGTGAAGTTCCATTTAGAAAACAGCTTTCCTCTTAGATCAAGGTACATTTTATTTTAAGACATCAGATTTGAGTATGTAAATAGATATGATTATAAATACATAGTATATATTTTTATTACTGCAATCACACACCACACTCCTCACTAGTCATGATGGAGAGAGGTAGAGGAGGAATTTGGATGAAGGTAAAAGGAAGAACAAACAAATGTTCCAATATTTTTTTCAGGTTGATTTGTGTCTAAGAGTGGTGATGTGAGGCAGATATGTATGTTACTTGTACCTGCACTGTTATCTTCCATGAAAAGGTAGAACTTGAAGTCGTGGGCACAAGACAGTGAGTATATGGAAAGGAAATGAACCTGCATAAAAATGTAAAGTGTTATCAGCACTATAGGCAGGGTAAACCTTTGTAGATTTATTAACATTGGGACAAACTGTTTTCCTTTGAAACATGTTTGCACATCTTTGTGTTTGGATGTGTTCTGACAGTTGAAAATATGAAGGGATATACTTTCACTTCATGATGGTGGAGACCCTCAAAATAGAATAGACAGAGTAACAAATTTCTCCCTCTGGAGTGCTTTGCTGGAGTCTACTGTAGCCTTTTTTCTAGAATGTATAATCAAACTTCAGAAAATGTACAAGCATAATTAATTTTGTCTCACTGAGAGCCATAGGTGGGGAAAGACAATGCATCCTATGATAAGAATGAGTGATTCTTTCAAATATGGTTGGGGATTTGCACTTTGAAGTGATGTTGAGGACAGAGAAAGGAGGAAAGATTTACAAAGAAGCAATGCTAGAGAACAGGGATCATCATTTATGGGAGCCTCTGTAAATGCCTAACTTTTTATCTAAAATTCTTTCCATTGGTCTCTGAGAAAAACTTCTATTTTGTTTTGATGTGGATTGAATTGTGTACCCCAGTTTGGGAATTTTCTTATTCTTGGCATGCCTTTTGGTGTGTCTTGACCCATTGTATATATGATCTCTTCAAGATGTTACTTCAGTTAAGGTGTGGCCTAACTAAATCAGACTGGGCTTTAATCTGGATTACTGGAGTCCTTTCTAAGTAGGGTGAAGTTCTCATGAGAGAGGGACCCCATGTAAAGCAACCAGAAGCTGTAATGGTACCTGTAGGAAGAGGAAGTCTTTCCCATGCATATTGCCATAAAGCAGAGAAGCCAGGAAACCACAAAGATAACCAGCCAGTCAAAAGATATCAACCCAAAGAGGAAGCAAGCCTTCTAGACTCAGAAACCATAAGCCATGGGTTCCTCTTATTAAGCCAATACCAAATACAAAAATTATTATACTTGCTTTAGCAGCTGGGAAATAAACAACTCTTCAGGTCTAAATCTCTTTTTTCCTTCATTGTCCTTTACTTTGTTTCAAGAGTTTCAGAAAAATATAATAAAAATACATAGTCTTCTATGGAGTTATGTGTATATAGTGGTGTTTGGGGGGATGTAGAGAGCACACATGTGCCATACCACAAGATTAGTTTGTAGCTTTTATATTTTGGTTGTAGATATTGCTAAGTAGTTAGAAAAAGAAAATTATAAACACAAAGATCCAGTAACGCATGACAGGCAAATTGATTTTGCTAACACTGTTTATTTAAGGATTACATGTTAGGATTTTGGCTTTGATAATCAAGATTTTGGAAACATAAAGACATTTAATGTTCAATAGGAAGCTAAACTCATGGGACCATTTGGCTGATAACTCTAGAAAATTTTGATGACTTTTAATATACTTGGTTCCTTTATTAATCAGTTCTCCAAACATACAATGTTTATTGTGTACCTACTATATCTGAGGCACTATGCTAGCTGCTGTACATTCAGTAGAGAACACTACAGACATTAATCTTACCTCTCTTGAAGCACCCATCTAATTATGGGGAGACTGAGAGTAAACAAAAATGCAAAAATGCATCTGATATTTACAGCCTGTAGGAAGGAGAAGAAACAAAAAAGAGAGGCATGTAACCCAGTAAAGTGTATGGAGAATGTTTGAAAGAGATGGTGACATTTAGATTATGTCCTGAGAGGTGATTCATAGTTATCCTGAGAAGGTGTCAGGGTTTGGGGTTGTAAAAGAATGTGTGTCAAGGCCCTGCCCTCAAATGAGACTTTGCATATTCAAGGCAATAGTGTGTGTGGAGTTTGGTGAGGGGGAGGAAAATTTGTGGTGGATAGGACCAGATTGTGCTGGGTCTTTAGGCCATATTAAGAAATTTGAGACTGGATTCTCAAAGACAATGTAAACTCAGGAATGTGACATGATCATTCTTATTTGAATAAAAAGAAAAAATCCCCCTAGTTGCAGTATGGGGAATGGATGATAAGAGGACAAGAGATTCAGAGATCATTAGGTATGAGAGATATAGTTATCCAGATGAGATAGTATGATCACTTGGACTAAGTACTAAGGTATTGACAGGGGAAATAGAAGTACATAGTGGCATCATTTACTGTAGTTTCCTTTATTGAGATAGGAAAAACTGGGGAGGAACAGATTTTTCTGGATGATCCAAGGTTCCGTATTAGAGGTTTTATAGTTAGATGGCTGAGATATCAAAACTGAAATGTTAAGTAGGTAGGTGGAGATCAGAGGAGAGGTCTGGACTGAAGGTAAAATGTGGGAATCATGATGGTATATAAATGAATTGAAGTCATGTGATTGAAGTCAGTCTATAAGGGGAAAGAAAGAGTGACAAGGACTATACCCAAGGGACTCCCAACACTGTATAAGAACTCTGGAACATATTTTAAACAGAGGAACACCATCTTGGAAGAAGAGAGGCTTTCTGGGGAGCAGGGCAAGATGGCAGCATAGAGTGGCATGGAATTTAGTTAGTCCTCCAGAGCAACTAGCAAATAGGAACAACTAGTAAATAGTCTGGAACAACTGTTGTGGGACCAGGGCTGTTCACACATTGTACACCAGTCAGGAATGGGTGGAATGGCTGAGGTTGCCACATAAAATCTGTAACTGAGACTCAGAACCAGCACCTCTCCCCACAGCATGGCAGGTGAGTTGCAAAACTTTGCTGTGGGAGAAAGAAGCAGTCTATGCTGAGAGAAAGGGAGAGTAGTTCAACCAAACTCCAATTGCAGTTTTAATCTAACAAATTTGGACTATTGAATACTTGCTAAAAGCAGAGATAAGCCCTGAGGAAATAGAAATCTGACGTTCCTCCTTGCAGGGAGGCAGGACTGAAGAAAATAAAATACATATCTAAATAAAAGTAGAAGGTTTTTAGATGGCTGAGCTCAGAATACTCAAAAATGTCTCCCAAGAAAAGAGGCCCAGAGAACTTGTTGCAAACACCAGTCAATATGTGAAACTGAGGGGCTGGGGACTGGCTCTGAAAAGGGGATTTTGGTATTTTTTCTTTTTTTCTCATTCTAAGCAGCTCATTAGAGAAGCCACAGGAATTTTCAATTGTCAGCACTGACCCAGGCAAGGTGGAGTTAAGGGAGTCGGTGGGACAATGAAGATATTTAAATGTAGGAGATAAACCCTTGGGGGTGTATCTTCCCTAAGAAAAGGACAGCAGGACCCAACTCAAGTTGCAGCCCTCTGTCAGGGAACTCAGACCCCAAGGCCTGGGGGAAAAACAGTGGATACATAGGAATGCTGCAGTTTCACCCAGTTTTGTCATACAAAGCCTATGCTCAGAGGCAAAACTGACTCTGGGGACAATTAAGTTACTGAACATTGTCATCTATTAGACAGTCTACACACTCTGTACAGAAACCCAGCCCTGTTTCAGCTGAGAAATAGAAAAGACCCAACTGTTAAAGCAAGTCCCCGAACAATCCCAGGTCTTCCTAGCCAGTGGAAAATATAGCACCATCAGAAGCCAGAAGATTTGTACTACCACACATAATGAACTTTTTGGGCTGCCCAGTGCCTACCTCCCATCCCTGTAACAGGGCAAGGTGGACACCTGATTTGGAGGGGGGAGAATGGGGGCCAGAGCCAAACAAACAACTGGCCAGGGAGAAAAAAAGTAAAGATCAGTAAGAAAACCTTAAGCAAAAAAGAGAAAACAGCCTCCAAAATAAACCAATCAAGAAAGCCAGATGCAAAGATGACAGCAAAAAATCATGAGCAACATTAGAAAACAGAAAAATATGGTGCAGTCAAAGGAAGAAACTCATATTTCAACTGAGATTCAGGAGTTGAAACAACTAATTATAGATGCTCAAAAAACCTTTTCAATCAAATCAACTAGGTGAGAGAGAATGTGATGAAAGAGAAGAAAGATTTAAAGCTGACTGCTTGATCATAAGAAAGAATTTATAAGCTTGAGAAAAAACTTCAGAAGCTATGGGAATGAAAGGCACAGTAGAAAAGAGGAAAAACACAATGGAGACATACAACAGCAGACTTAGAAAGGCAGAAGAAAAAAAAAATCAGTGAGCTGGCAGATAGGATATCTGAAATCCTACACACAAAGGAATAGATAAGGAAAAGAATAGAAAAATATAAACAGGGCCTCGGAAATGAAGGACAACATAAAGGGCATGAATACATGCATTGTATGTGTCCCAAAAGGAGGAGAGAAGGAAAAAGTGGGAGAAGGAATAATAGAGGTAATAATCAATGAAATTTTCACAACTCTTATGAAAGACATAAAATTACACATCCAAGAATCAGAGCATAACACAAACAGAATTGATCCAAATTGACCTAAACCAAGACACTTAGTAATCAGATTTTCAAATGTCTTAACACAAACAGAGAATTCTGAAAGCTTCAAGAGAAAAGCGGTGCATCACATAAAAAGGAAACTTAGTAACATTAAATATGGAACTCTCAGCAGAAGCCATGGAGGTAAGAAGGCAGTGGCATTACATATTCAAGATGCTGAAACAGAAAATCTGCCAACCAAAAATCCTATGTCTAGCAAAACTCCTTCAAAATTGGGAGGGAGTTTAAAATATTTACATATAAATAGATGCTGAGAGAGTTTGTGAGCTGGAGACCTTCTCTACAGGAAATATTAAAGGGAGTGCCATACATATATAGGACAAGACAAGAGAGAGAAGTTTGAAGAAGAGTGTAAAAATGAAGATATCAGGAGTTATAAAGAGGGTAGAGGTAAGGAATTTGATATTGAAGGAGTATGGAATGTTCTAGAGAATTGGTTGTGTAGCTCTGGAAATGGATATTGCTATACTGTGTCATGGTAGCACATGGTACTTACATGTATTGTAAATACACTGAGAAGACTGTGAATAAGGATACAAGAAGAATGTTAGAAGTCTTTATGACACCAGGAGGAAAGATAGAAGATAAAGACTGGGACTGTATAACTTAGGAATAGCTAGAGTGGTCAATGAGTGTGATTAAATATACAAATGTAAGAATGCTTTTCCATGAGGGAGCAGCAAGAAGGAATGAAGTTTTGAGGTATGCAATGAAGTGAATGGATCATGAGGACATTAAGTTTAGTGAAATATGCCAGAAATGAAAAGTCAAACAGTAAAATGCCTCACTAATATGGACCAATAATTTTGTGTAAATTCTGAGAATCGAACCTGTGAGCATGGGTTATAAGGTGAATGCTTACATAAATCTTCCTAGATTGTAAACCCTTACAGCAGTCACTTTTATTCATGAGTTGTAGCAGTGATTTCTAAATTTTGAGACTCTAATCTGTTTCTATGTGATATGTTTGGTCTCTGGAGCTCCAGGTGTCTGTGTGGCACCTGGGACTCGGAGCCAGAGTTTGGCAGCTATAAGTTTTTTTTGTTTTTTTTTTTTTTATCATCATTTTATTGAGATATATTCACATACCACGCAGTCATACAAAACAAATTGTACTTTTGATTGTTTACAGTACCATTACATAGTTGTACATTCATCACCTAAATCAATCCCTGACACCTTCATTAGCACACACACAAAAATAACAAGAATAATAATTAAGAGTGAAAAAGAGCAATTGAAGTAAAAAAGAACACTGGGTACCTTTGTCTGTTTGTTTCCTTCCCCTACTTTTCTACACATCCATCCATAAACTAGACAAAGTGGAGTTTGGTCCTTATGGCTTTCCCACTCCCATTGTCACCCCTCATAAGCTACATTTTTATACAACTGTCTTCGAGATTCATGGGTTCTGGGTTGTAGTTTGATAGTTTCAGGTATCCACCACCAGCTACCCCAATTCTTTAGAACCTAAAAAGGGTTGTCTAAAGTGTGCGTAAGAGTGCCCACCAGAGTGATCTCTCGGCTCATTTTGGAATCTCTCTGCCACTGAAGCTTATTTCATTTCCTTTCACATCCCCCTTTTGGTCAAGAAGATGTTCTCCGTCCCACGATGCCGGGTCTACATTCCTCCCCGGGAGTCATATTCCACGTTGCCAGGGAGATTCACTCCCCTGGGTGTCTGATCCCACGTGGGGTGGGGGGGAGGGCAGTGATTTCACCTTTCAAGTTGGCTTAGCCAGAGAGAGAGGGCCACATCTGAGCAACAAAGAGGCATTCAGGAGGAGACTCTTAGGCACAAATATAGGGAGGCCTAGCCTCTCCTTTGCAGCAACCGTCCTCCCAAGGGTAAAACTTATGGTAGAGGGCTCAACCCATCAAACCACCAGTCCCCTATGTCTGTGGTCATGTTAGCAACCATGGAGGTGGGGTAGGTGAATACCCCTGCATTCTCCACAGGCTCCTCAAGGGGGCACTACATCTTTTTTTTTTTTTTCCTTGTTTTTTTTTTTTTTTTTTTTTTTCACTTTCCCTTCTTTTTTAAATCAACTGTATGAAAAAAAAAGTTAAAAAGAAAACAAACATACAATAAAAGAACATTTCAAAGAGACCATAACAAGGGAGTAAGAAAAAGACAACTAACCTAAGATAACTGCTTAACTTCCAACATGTTCCTACTTTACCCCAAGAAAGTTACATAATATAGCAACATTTCTGTGAACTTGTTCCTACTATATCCATCAGAAATTAACAGACCATAGTCATTTCTGGGCATCCCCAGAACGTTAAATAGCTTATCTGTTCTTCTTGGATTATTGTTCCCCCTTCCTTAATTGCTCTCTACTGCTAGTTCCCCTACATTCTACATTATAAACCATTTGTTTTACATTTTTCAAAGTTCACATTAGTGGTAGCATATAATATTTCTCTTTTTGTGCCTGGCTTATTTCGCTCAGCATTATGTCTTCAAGGTTCATCCATGTTGTCATATGTTTCACCAGATAGTTCCTTCTTACTGCCGTGTAGTATGCCATCGTGTGTATATACCACATTTTATTTATCCACTCATCTGTTGAAGGACATTTGGGTTGTTTCCATCTCTTGGCAATTGTGAATGCTGCTATGAACATTGGCATGCAGATATCTGTTCGTGTCACTGCTTTCCGATCTTCCGGGTATATACCGAGAAGTGCAATCACTGGATCGAATGGTAGCTCTATATCTAGTTTTCTAAGGAACTGCCAGACTGACTTCCAGAGTGGCTGAACCATTATACAGTCCCACCAACAATGAATAAGAGTTCCAGTTTCTCCACATCCCCTCCAGCATTTGTAGTTTCCTGTTTGTTTAATGGCAGCCATTCTAACCGGTGTTAGATGGTATCTCATTGTGGTCTTAATTTGCATCTCTCTAATAGCTAGTGAAGCTGAACATTTTTTCATGTGTTTCTTGGCCATTTGTATTTCCTCTTCAGAGAACTGTCTTTTCATATCTTTTGCCCATTTTATAATTGGGCCGTCTGTACTATTGTCATTGAGTTGTAGGATTTCTTTGTATATGCAAGATATCAGTCTTTTGTCAGATACATGGTTTCCAAAAATTTTTTCCCATTGAGTTGGCTGCCTCTTTACCTTTTTGAGAAATTCCTTTGAGGTGCAGAAACTTCTAAGCTTGAGGAGTTCCCATTTATCTATTTTCTCTTTTTTTTTTTTTTTTTTTTTTTCATACAAAACAAATTGTACTTTCGATTGTTTACAGTACCATTACATAGTTCTACATTCATCACCTAAATCAATCCCTGACACCTTCATTAGCACACACACAAAAATAACAAGAATAATAATTAGAGTGAAAAAGAGCAATTGAAGTAAAAAAGAACACTGGGTACCTTTCTCTGTTTGTTTCCTTCCCCTACTTTTCTACACATCCATCCATAAACTAGACAAAGTGGAGTTTGGTCCTTATGGCATTCCCAATCCCATTGTCACCCCTCATAAGCTACATTTTTATGCAACTGTCTTCGAGATTCATGGGTTCTGGGTTGTAGTTTAATAGTTTCAGGTATCCACCACCAGCTACCCCAATTCTTTAGAACCTAAAAAGGGTTGTCTAAAGTGTGCGTAAGAGTGCCCACCAGAGTGATCTCTCGGCTCGTTTTGGAATCTCTCTGCCACTGAAGCTTATTTCATTTCCTTTCACATCCCCCTTTTGGTCAAGAAGATGTTCTCCATCCCACGATGCCGGGTCTACATTCCTCTCCGGGAGTCATATTCCATGTTGCCAGGGAGATTCACTCCCCTGGGTGTCTGGTCCCACGTAGGGGGGAGGGCAGTGATTTCACCTTTCCAGTTGGCTTAGCCAGAGAGAGAGGGCCACATCTGAGCAACAAAGAGGCATTCAGGAGGAGACCCTTAGGCACAAATATAGGGAGGCCTAGCCTCTCCTTTGCAGCAACCGTCTTCCCAAGGGTAAAACTTATGGTAGAGGGCTCAACCCATCAAACCACCAGTCCCCTATGTCTGTGGTCTTGTTAGCAACCATGGAGGTGGGGTAGGCGAATACTCCTGCATTCTCCACAGGCTCCTCAAGGGGGCACTACATCTTTTTTTTTTTTTTCCTTGTTTGTCTTTTTTCTTTTTCTTTTTTAACTTTCCCTTCTTTTTTAAATCAACTGTATGAAAAAAAAAGTTAAAAAGAAAACAAACATACAATAAAAGAACATTTCAAAGAGACCATAACAAGGGAGTAAGAAAAAGACAACTAACCTAAGATAACTGCTTAACTTCCAACATGTTCCTACTTTACCCCAAGAAAGTTACATAATATAGCAACATTTCAGTGAACTTGTTCCTACTACATCCATCAGAAATTAACAGACCATAGTCATTTCTGGGCATCCCCAGAACGTTAAATAGCTTATCTGTTCTTCTTGGATTATTGTTCCCCCTTCCTGAATTGCTCTCTACTGCTAGTTCCCCTACATTCTACATTATAAACCATTTGTTTTACATTTTTCAAAGTTCACATTAGTGGTAGCATATAATATTTCTCTTTTTGTGCCTGGCTTATTTCGCTCAGCATTATGTCTTCAAGGTTCATCCATGTTGTCATATGTTTCACCAGATCGTTCCTTCTTACTGCCGCGTAGTATTCCATCGTGTGTATATACCACATTTTATTTATCCACTCATCTGTTGAAGGACATTTGGGTTGTTTCCATCTCTTGGCAATTGTGAATAATGCTCCTATGAACATTGGCGTGCAGATATCTGTTCGTGTCACTGCTTTCCGATGTTCCGGGTATATACCGAGAAGTGCAATCGCTGGATCGAATGGTAGCTCTATATCTAGTTTTCTAAGGAACTGCCAGACTGACTTCCAGAGTGGCTGAACCATTATACAGTCCCACCAACAATGAATAAGTGTTCCAATTTCTCCACATCCCCTCCAGCATTTGTAGTTTCCTGTCTGTTTAATGGCAGCCATTCTAACCGGTGTTAGATGGTATCTCATTGTGGTCTTAATTTGCATCTCTCTAATAGCTAGTGAAGCTGAACATTTTTTCATGTGTTTCTTGGCCATTTGTATTTCCTCTTCAGAGAACTATCTTTTCATATCTTTTGCCCATTTTATAATTGGGCCGTCTGTACTACTGTCATTGAGTTGTAGGATTTGTTTGTATATGCAAGATATCAGTCTTTTGTCAGATACATGGTTTCCAAAAATTTTTTCCCATTGAGTTGGCTGCCTCTTTACCTTTTTGAGAAATTCCTTTGAGGTGCAGAAACTTCTAAGCTTGAGGAGTTCCCATTTATCTATTTTCTCTTTTGTTGCTTGTGCTTTGGGTGTAAAGTCTAGGAAGTGGCCGCCTAATACAAGGTCTTGAAGATGTTTTCATACATTATCTTCTAGGAGTTTTATGGTACTTTCTTTTATATTGAGATCTTTGGTCCATTTTGAGTTAATTTTTGTGTAGGTGGTGAGGTAGGGGTCCTCTTTCATTCTTTTGGATATGGATATCCAACTCTCCCAGCCCCATTTGTTGAAAAGACCATTATGGCTCAGTTCGGTGACTTTGGGGGCCTTATCAAAGATCAGTCGGCCATAGATCTGAGGGTCTATCTCTGAATTCTCAATTCGATTCCATTGATGTATATGTCTATCTTTGTGCCAGTACCATGCTGTTTTGGCAACTGTGGCTTTATAATAAGCTTCAAAGTCAGGGAGTGTAAGTCCTCCCACTTCGTTTTTCTTTTTTAGAATATCTTTAGCAATTCGAGGCATCTTCCCTTTCCAAATAAATTTGATAACTAGCTTTTCCAAGTCTGCAAATTGGGTTGTTGGAATTTTGATTGGGATTGCATTGAATCTGTAGATGAGTTTGGGTAGAATTGACATCTTAATGACATTTAGCCTTCCTATCCATGAACATGGAATATTTTTCCATCTTTTAAGGTCCCCTTCTATTTCTTTTAGTAGAGTTATGTAGTTTTCTTTGTATAGGTGTTTTACATCTTTGGTTAAGTTTATTCCTAGGTACTTGATTTTTTTAGTTGCTATTGAAAATGGCATCTTTTTCTTGAGTGTCTCTTCAGTTTGTTCATTTCTAGCATATAGAAACATTACTGACTTATGCGCATTAATCTTGTATCCCGCTACTTTGCTAAATTTGTGTATTAGCTCTAGTAGGTGTATCGTTGATTTCTCAGGGTTTTCTAGATATAAGATCATATCATCTGCAAACAATGACAGTTTTACTTCTTCTTTTCCAATTTGGATGCCTTTTATTTCTTTGTCTTGCCGGATTGACCTGGCTAGTACTTCCAGCACAATGTTGAATAACAGTGGTGACAGCGGGCATCCTTGTCTTGTTCCTGATCTTAGAGGGAAGGCTTTCAGTCTCTCACCATTGAGTACTATGCTGGCTGTGGGTTTTTCATATCTGCTCTTTATCATGTTGAGGAAGTTTCCTTCAATTCCTACCTTTTGAAGTGTTTTTATCAAAAAGGGATGTTGGATTTTGTCAAATGCTTTTTCAGCATCTATTGAGATGATCAATTGATTTTTCCCTTTCGAGTTTTTAATGTGTTGTAATACATTGATTGTTTTTCTTATGTTGAACCATCCTTGCATGCCTGGAATGAACCCACTTGGTCATGGTGTATGATTTTTTTAATGTGTCTTTGGATTCGATTTGCAAGTATTTTGTTGAAGATTTTTGCATCTATATTCATTAGGGAGATTGGCCGGTAGTTTTCCTTTTTTGTAGCATCTTTGCCTGGTTTCGGTATTAGATTGATGTTAGCTTCATAAATTGAGTTAGGTAGTGTTCCATTTTTTTCAATGTTTTGAAAGAGTTTGAGTAAGATTGGTGTCAGTTCTTTCTGGAAAGTTTGGTAGAATTCCCCTGTGAAGCCATCTGGCCCTGGGCATTTATTTGTGGGAAGATTTTTGATGACTGACTGGATCTCTTTGCTTGTGATGGGTTGGTTGAGGTCTTCTATTTCTTCTCTGGTCAGTCTAGGTTGTTCATATGTTTCCCGGAAATTGTCCATTTCTTCTACATTATCCAGTTTGTTGCCATACACTTGTTCATAATATCCTCTTATAATTTTTTTAATTTCTTCAGGATCTGCAGTTATGTCACCTTTTTCATTCATTATTTTGTTTATATGGGTCTTCTCTTTTTTTGATTTTGTCAGTCTAGCTAGGAGCTTGTCAATCTTGTTGATCTTCTCAAAGAACCAACTTTTGGTGATATTTATCCTCTCTATTGTTTTTTTGTTCTCTATGTCATTTATTTCTGCTTTAATCCTTGTTATTTCTTTTCTTGTACTTGGTTTAGGATTGGTTTGCTGTTCATTTTCTAGCTTGTTCAGTTGATCCATTAGTTCTTTGATTTTGGCTCTTTCTTCCTTTTTAATATATGCGTTTAGTGCTATAAATTTCCCCCTTAGCACTGCTTTTGCTGCATCCCATAGGTTTTGGTATGTTGTGTTCTCATTTTCATTCGTCTCTATATATTTAGCAATTTCTCTTGCTATTTCTTCTTTAGCCCACTGATTGTTTTGGAGTGTGTTGTTTAACCTCCAGGTATTTGTGAATTTTCTAAGTCTCTGATGGTTATTGACTTCTAATTGTATTCCATTGTGGTCAGAGAATGTGCTTTGAATAATTTCAATCTTTTTAAATTTATTGAGGCTTGTTTTATGTCCCAGCATATGATCTATTCTGGAGAAAGTTCCATGGGCACTAGAAAAGTATGTGTATCCTGGTGATTTGGGATGTAATGTCCTGTATATGTCTGTTAAATCTAATTCATTTATCAGATTGTTTAGGTTTTCAGTTTCCTTATTGGTCTTCTGTCTGGTTGATCTATCTATAGGAGAGAGTGATGTGTTGAAGTCTCCCACAATTATTGTGGAAACATCAATTGCTTCCTTTCGTTTTGCCAGTGTTTCTCTCATGTATTTTGTGGCACCTTGATTGGGTGCATAGACATTTACGATTGTTATTTCTTCTTGCTGAATTGCCCCTTTTATTAGTATGTAGTGGCCTTCTGTGTCTCTCAAAACATCCCTGCATTTGAAGTCTATTTTATCTGAGATTAATATTGCTACACCTGCTTTCTTTTGGCTGTAGCTTGCATGAAATATTTTTTTCCATCCTTTCACTTTCAGTTTCTTTGTGTCCCTGTGTCTAAGATGAGTCTCTTGTATGCAACATATTGATGGTTCATTTTTTTGATCCATTCTGCGAATCTATATCTTTTAATTGGGGAGTTTAATCCATTTACATTCAATGTTAAAACCGTGAAGGCATTTCTTGAATCGGCCATCTTATCCTTTGGTTCATGTTTGCCATATTTTTCCCCTCTCTCTATTAATATCCTTTATTGTACCCATACCGAATCTCTTTAGTACTGAACCTTTCTCCAAGTCTCTCTGTCCTGTCTTTGTTTCTCTGTCTGTAGGACTCCCTTTAGTATCTCCAGTAGGGCAGGTCTCTTGTTAGCAAATTCGCTCAGCATTTCTTTGTCTGTGAAAAATTTAAGCTCTCCCTCAAATTTGAAGGAGAGCTTTGCTGGATAAAGTATTCTTGGCTGGAAATTTTTCTCACTCAGAATTTTAAATATATCGTGCCACTGCCTTCTCGCCTCCATGGTGGCTGCTGAGTAGTCACTACTTAGTCTTATGCTGTTTCCTTTGTATGTGGTGAATTGCTTTTCTCTTGCTGCTTTCAGAACTTGCTCCTTCTCTTCTGTGTTTGACAGTGTGATCAGTATATGTCTCGGAGTGGGTTTATTTGGATTTATTCTATTTGGAGTTCGCTGAGCATTTATGATTTGTGTATTTATGTTGTTTAGAAGATTTGGGAAGTTTTCCCCAACAATTTCTTTGAATACTCTTCCTAGACCTTTACCCTTTTCTTCCCCTTCTGGGACACCAATGAGTCTTATATTTGGACGTTTCATATTATCTATCATATCCCTGAGGTCCATTTAGATTTTTTCAATTTTTTTCCCCATTCTTTCTTTTATGCTTTCATTTTCCCTTCTGTCATCTTCCAGGTCACTGATTCGTTGTTCAACTTCCTCTAGTCTTGTACTATGAGTGTCCAGAATCTTTTTAATTTGGTCAACAGTTTCTTTAATTTCCATAATTTCATCCATTTTTTTATTTAGTCTTGCAATGTCTTCTTTATGCTCTTCTAGAGTCTTCTTGATTTCCTTCATATCCCGTACTATGGTCTCATTGTTCATCTTTAGTTCTTTGAGTAGCTGCTCTAGGTGCTGTGTCTCTTCTGGTCTTTTGATTTGGGTGCTTGGGCTTGGGTTATCCATATCATCTGGTTTTTTCATATGCTTTATAATTTTCTGTTGTTTTTGGCCTCGTGGCATTTGCTGAACTTGATAGGGTTCTTTTAGGGTTTGTAGACCTATTGAAGTCCTTATCTCTAATTTATCAGATCTACAGCTTCGTGGCGTACACTTTCTCTAACTAACCAGCAGGTGGCGTCCACGAGCCACCTGTTCTCCACAAGCCAGTTCTCCCCTGCTTAGCCTTTTTGGTGAGTGTGGGAGTGAGTCTTGTGGGGCCCAATTGGTGTACCAAGCTTGCGTGTGTAGTTGGTGTTGCCTGCCCTGTATGTGGGGCGTGTTTCTGGGCAGTCGGGGAGGGGGGGTGGCCCTAACAATCAAATCTCCCTGATGATCCTAGAGTTTTAAAGCTGCTGCAATAGTCTAATCCTTCAGTTCAGTCCTGCCACAGTTTGTCTCTGCCACTGACCCACAAGTCTTTGGTATTGGCGTATGGCTCCTGAGACTTGCAAGTGGGCCCCTCTTCCAGGCTGTGCACCCCGGGTCCTCTGTTGAGGGATGACTGTGCTATGTCACAGGTGAGTGCCGTCCCCCCAGGGCAGTTCTGGGCTGCTGGGCTGTGTAGGGAGGCTCCCATTCTGCTCAAATGATGACCGAATGGGGCTTTGTTAATTCACACTGCTCCACCTTCCCAGCTCTGGGACAATCAGCTGAGGTTGCAGTGAAGGCTAATGTCCACGCCCAGTTTTGTGGTGTGTGCCTGTTATTTGAAGCACTTCCGTCACACTGGGTTGTCTGGGGCAGCTCTGGGCTATGGGGCTGGCGATGGGCAGGAGTGTTTCCTGTTCACCAGGATGGTGGCTGTGAGCGGACACCCCCCTTTTCTTGGGAAGTTGTGGTGTTTAGTGAATTTTCTCAGCCACTGGATTATTGCCTTTTGTCTCAGAGCTCTCTTAGTTCTGCTCTTGACTTGACGTGCCCAAATTGCAATTCTTTGAAGCTTTCTGTATTGGGCTTCTTAGAGTAATTGTTTTAGAAAAAGAAAAAAGGATTAAAAAAAAAAAAAAAGGGCCCTCCTCAGAGATCTAATGGGTTGTTGAAATGCTAATAGACAAAGCAACCAGGGCCATTAAGGAAAGGTCCACAGGGCAGAGAGATCAGCTTTTCTTCGGGATTTGCATATGCGCCTCAAGGCCTGAGCTCTGCCCTTCCCCTTTCTGTGTTCACCAGAACTCCAAAAATCCTCTGCTTTTATTTTGGAGTTTTTCGTGGTTTTTTTTTTTTTTTTTCTATGCCTGTCTCCTCTCTGCTGGGCTGGCAGCTCTCAGATTCTCTGCTGTCTGGTCTCAGTCTATCTATGGTTGGAGTATGGATCAGTAGAATGAGTTTCCGAGAAGGGCTACCCCTGCAGTTCTCCCTTCTCCTTCCCGGAGCTGGCAGCCCCTCCTCCCACGGGACTGAGCCTGGCAGGGAGGGGCGCGTGTCCCCTGGCCGCAAAAACTTACAGATTTTGCTGATCTCAGCAGTTCGACATTTTCATGAGTGTTGTATGAAGTATGCCCAAAGACAGATTGCTCTGTGGTGTCCAGTCCACGCAGTTCCTGGCTTTTTACCTACTTTCCTGGCAGAGTAACTAAAACTTACAGCTCACGAGTCTGCCATCTTGCCCCGCCTCCACCTATAAGTTTTTGCAACACTCCATGACTCAAGTGTTAAAGAGGATTGAAAGGAGATCAGACCTCCATTGGAGATAAGAAAGGAAGTGGACTTGTTTGAGATTGGGTAGATCAGACTAAAGGGTAGAGAATGACATTTTCCATGTTTTATAAGTTTGGCTTCTGTGTGGGACCAATGGAAGAGAAGGTTATATGGTGCAAAATCTATATTCTCTGTAGAACACTACATAATATAACTTTTCTGGTCAGTTTGCTCAAATCCATAATTACATGGAACCTTGACTAAGGAGTGAGAACTTTTTGGTTTGTACAGGCTAGCATGAATGGAATGTTCTAGATATAATCCAGAGTAATTTGGGCAGAGAATACAAAGATTTGCAAAGCCCCTTTGAGGGACTGTGGAAATACTAAAATTCCCCAGCTGGGGAATTCCTCATATTTTTGTAAGCATTACAGCCCACCAGCTTGTAGGTCAAGCCCTCAATCTTGGAACTTGCCCTTCCAAAGCTCATTACTGCAAAGGAGATGCTAAGCCTACTCATACTTGTGCCTAAGTGTCACCCACAGAAGGCCTCTTTGTTTCTCAGATGTGGCCTTCCTCTCTAAGAAAACTCAGCAGGTAAACTCACTGCTTTTCCCCCATCCCCTATGGGACATGATTCCCAGGGATATAAATGTCCCTGGCAATGTGGAGTGTGACTCCTGTGGATAAGTCTGGGTCCTGCATTGTGTGATTGAGAAAGTCTTCTGGACAAAAAAGGGGAAAGAGAATTGAAACAAAATAAAATTTTAGTGACTGAGAGATTTCAAATGGAGTCAAGGGGTCATTCTGGGGATAACTCTTATTTGTTATATAGATATCCCTTTTTAGTTTTCAGATTATTAGAATAGTTAGAAGGGAATATAGGAAACTGTTGAACTGCAGTCCAGTATCCTTGATTCTTGATGGTGGTCAAATAACTATATCGTTTATATGGTGTGACCATGTGCATGTGAAAACCTTATGGCTCACACACTCTTTACCCATTGTATGGACAAATGAGTAGAAAATTGGGACAAAAAGTAAATGAATAAAACAGAGGAGAGGGGTATGGGATGTTTTGAGTGTTTTTACTCTTATTTTTATTTTCATATTCATTTTATGGAGTAATGAAAATGTTCAAAAATTGATTGTGGTGATGAATGCACAACTATATGATGATACTCTGAAGAACTGATTTACATTTTGGATGAATTATGGTATGGGAATAGATGTCATTTAAAAGTTTTAAAAATAGTAAATTGGGGGAGAGACACTGGATGTTTTGAGTGTTCTGTTTTATTTTTTTCTTATGTTCATTTTTATTTTTGGAGTAATGAATATGTTCAAAAATTGATATGGCATTGAATGCAAGACCATATGATGAAACTGTGAGCAATTGTACGCTTTAGGTGATTGTATGGTATGTAAATATATTCCAATAAAATTACATTTAAAAAAGAAGAGGAGCTTTTCCAGGTTTCTAACTTGGGTTGATTTGCAATGACTGATTAGAAACCTTATCCAAATTGCACATTGATGTACTTTCACTTCTACACTTTGCCCTACACTTTAAAGATTCTTTTTCTGGGTATTGCAAACTCATCTTACCATTTTCTTTCTGTCCCTAGACCAGAATAAATATTTCTTCATATCTCTCCAGATATGTCAACTTCTTTTCCTTATCTCTGTAATTTATTGCCAAACTGGAGTGTTTGCTAAATCTATATAGGCCAGGTAAGCCATGAGGCACCTTCAGAAACAAGCAAGAAGTACTCAAGGCTCCTAACTTGGGTCCTGTTTATTTTGTAGATTTATGGTCCCAGAGTTGAGTCATAAGGCCAAAGAAGAAAAATGCTAACTCTTTCAGGACCTGCAAGTCTACTTCATTCTTTGAAATATCCATGAACATAACTTCAAAAGAAGTTCAGGGCAGTTTTCTATATTGGAAAAGTATCTTTTCAAAGGGAAAACATTAAGACTGTTTCTTACGACAGTCATCATGCTAGTATTAAGAGAAAGTCTATTTTAAAATTTATGGATTTTTAGATTTACTGACTTCTTACCTTTTTTAGTTTAAGCCTTTATGTTCCTCACCCTTTTTGATTTTAAGATAACCTTCAGAATGTGCATGGATACAGCATGATTTGGAGCCCAGTACCAGTAGTTTTGATGTAGCATATCAGTGTTTCAATCCTTTCTTCTATACCAATTGCTAAGAAAACTTTCATTAGGTAAAAATAATTTTGTCAGACATTTACTCAGTACTTGCCTTGAGAATTTAAACTCCTCTGCTGCCATTTAAAAACTACTACATTGGGTATTTATGACTCTTTTATTCTTAAATTTGACTGCAGTATTCAGAGGTTAATAGGACAATAAAGAGCTATATAGTTCTGCATCCTAGAAGGAATAATGGTCTTGTGGGAATGAATAGGCTTAGCTTTGCTTCCAAGCAAGTGTTTAGCACCTAATATGTAAGAGGCTCAGCGTTAGCTATGAAAATATAAGTACAAAATCACTGTTCTCAAGGTGCTAATATGAATTGAGAGTGAGTAGGGCAGATATGTAAAAATAATTACCATATACTGGCATGTATTATAAGAGTAATATAGATCAACTCTGAAGGAGGAATACACCTGTGACTGTTTTTGATAGAGTTATTCCACAACAATGGCTACAACTGTTAAAGTATTTATTTGGTGTAAGCATTGTCCTAAGTTCTTTACATACTATCTCAGTTAATCCTTGCAACAACCCAGTGAGGTACATACCCATTTGTGCTGGTTTGAATGTATTATGTCCCCCAGAAAAAGCCATATTCTTTGATGCAATCTTGTGGGGCAGACATAATAGTGGGGATTACATTGGAACGTTTGGATTAGGTTGTTTGCATGGAGATGTGCCCCACCCAACTGTAGATGATAACTGATGGGATATTTCCATGGAGGCATAGCCGCACACATTCAGGGTGGTCCTTGATCAGTGGAGCCATATAAATGACCTGACTCACAGAGAAGGAATGGAGTGCAGCTGCAAGTGACATTTAGAAGAGGAGCAAGCTTGCTAGAGAGGAACATCCTGGGAGAAAGCCATTTTGAAACCAGAACTTTGGAGCAGACACCAGCCATGTACCTTCCCAGCTAACAGAAGTTTTCTGGATGCAATTGGCCATCCTCCAGTGAAGGTACCTAATTACTGATGTGTTACCTTGGACACTTTATGGCCTTAAGACTGTAACTGTGTAGCCAAATAAACTCCCTTTTTATAAAAGCCAGTCCATCTCTGGTGTTTTGCATTCTGCAGCATTAGCAAACTAGAACAGATTTTGGTACCAGCAAAGTGGGTTGCTCTTGCTGCTGAGTTTGCAAATACCAAACATGTTGGAATGGCTTTTTAAATGGATAAGGGGAAGATTCTGGAAGAATTGTGAGAAGCTTGATAGAAAAGGCCAAAACTGCTTTAAAGAGACTCTTTATGGAAATATGGACTCTAAAGATACTTCTGATGAGGACTTGAACAGAAATGATGAATGTGTTGTTGCAAACTGGAAGAAAGGCAATCCTTGTTTTAAAGTAGCAGAGAATTTGGCAAAATTGTGTCCTGGTGTCAGATGGAAGGAAGAATTTGAAAGTGACAACCTGGAATACTTAGGTGAGGACATCTCCAGACTACATGTGGAGGATGTACCCTGGCTGCTTCTTGCAGCTTATAGTAAAATTCGAGCAGAGAGAGATAAATTTAGAATAGAACTCTTGGGTTCAAAGAAACCAGAAGCTGATGGCTTGGAAAATTACAAGCTTCCAGTGAGTGGAACCCCAGAAGTTACAGCCCAACATGAGGATGTAACCAAACATGGAACCCAGCTGCCATTTCAGTACAAGCCAAGATTGGAGATGGAATTATCCAGAAGGGATTTGTGGAAAGTCCTACTGTCTGATGGCTTTGACCCCTGCATGCTTCATGTGAAGCCAACAGAATTTTTGTGAGATCTTTACAGACAGAGCCATTGCCAGTCTGAACTGGAGAAGACAGACAAGGAACAAACTGAAGGAAAAATTTCTTCAAAGACAGAGCCATGTAGGTTGTGGTCTGGAGTCAAGAGGCCTTGGGCTGGGAGAGTGGAGCAGCCCACATGCATGGAAAGGGTGAGTTTGCCCCAAAGGTCGAGGGTGGGCCTTCTGCCTTGATGCTCTGGAAGAGTTTTGCCACCTGAGGTCCCAAAGAGGGCGGAACACATTCCCAGGGAATTAGGGAGAGCCTGACTGCCACCACACTGTTCTGAAGGGGTTGAGTGTGTGCTCCAGAGATGGAAGGGAAACCAGGAGCTGCCCCAATGTTTGAGGAGGGTGGGGCCGGGAAGGTGGTCTCCCCAGTGTGTGGACATGTTGGAGCACTCACCTAAGCATTTGGAGAGGAAAAGTCTGCCAAAAAATCCCTTAGGAAGGGTTAGGCTCCCGCTCTCTCAAGCCCCAAGGATGCAATGTTGTTCTATAAATGACTCTCAGACTTTGAAATCTAACAGAGTTTGTCCTGCAGGTTTTAGGAACTGTTTTTGTCGTGTTAACCCTGTTTTCCTTACTGTTTCTCCTTATGGCAATGGAAATGTTTATCCTATGAATGTCCCTCCTTTGTATATTGGAAGCATATAACTTGTTCTAAGTCCACAGATCCAAAGCTAAAGGAAAAGTATGCCTTAGGACTGACCATGCCTGCATTTGATTTTGATGGGATCTTGTACTTAACTATTGTTACTGAAATGATTTAAGTTTCTATGGTATTGTGGGATGAATGTATTTTGTATTTGGAAAGAATATGTTTTTCTGGGGTCCAGGGGGTGGAATGTGCTGGTTTGAATGTATTATGTCCCCCAGAAAAAGCCATATTCTTTGATGCAATCTTGTGGGGCAGACATAATAGTGGGGATTACATTGGAATGTTTGGATTAGGTTGTTTGCATGGAGATGCACCCCACCCAACTGTAGATGATAACTGATGGGATATTTCCATTGAGGCATAGCCCCACACATTCAGGGTGGTCCTTGATCAGTGGAGCCATATAAATGACCTGACTCAAAGAGAAGGAATGGAGTGCAGGTGTGAGTGATGTTTAGAAGAGGAGCAAGCTTGCTAGAGAGGAACGTCCTGGGAGAAAGCCATTTTGAAACCAGAACTTTGGAGCAGATGCCAGCCACGTGCCTTCCCAGCTAACAGAGGTTTTCCGGATGCCATTGGCCATCCTCCAGTGAAGGTACCCAATTACTGATAAGTTACCTTGGACATTTTATGGCCTTAAGACTGTAACTGTGTAGCCAAATAAACCCCCTTTTTATAAAAGCCAATCCATCTCTGGTGTTTTGCAGTCTGCAGCATTAGCAAAGTAGAACACCATTTTACAGATGGGGAATAAAACTGAGAAGAGTTAAGTAACTTGTCTCAGATCCCAAAGCCAGTAATTGGAAAAGGAAAAATTTGACCTCTATTCTGATTGACTCCAAAACCCTCTTGTTTAAATACTTTGCAGAATTTATTCCCTGGATAGTTGAATGTGGGAATGGGATCTGGCTGACATAAATTCAGGAAAGACAACTGTGGAAGTCTAAGGGAACTAGGTATGATGATTTTCCTTGGAGAGTCTTTGATATTTTTATCTTCTGCATCCTGAGCTAGAGATATCAGGCTTTTATGACTGCAACTAATATACAAAGTAACGTTTCAAGATTTTAATGAGATCTTAATTTATTGCATCCTACTCATAATATCTTCCTCATGGAGGAGTATATAAACTTGGGTATATACATAAAGTCTTAAAAGCAAATACAGAGGAGAACCTAACATGTTGGCTAAGTGAGACAGGGCAAAAAACACCTCCATGAAAAATACTAGGAAAAAAACAGAAAATGACCCAGAACACCAGTTCCAACAATGCGCCAGCTGGACAAGGTCTGCTAAATCCACAGGGTCCATGAACTTGGTGAAACTGGAAGTCTGCATTCTGAAATGAGTAAGTGAGGTTGCTGCATGTTTTGCAGCCATGCTGCAGTGTGGGGAAACCACAGGTTGGTGTTTGGAAGCAGAATAGTTCTTTTAAAAAAAAAAAACCCAGAAGTGACTGCAGATATGGCAGCAAGAACCACACAGTGAAGTGCAGCAGGAATGGGCTATGTGAACACCTCAATATCTGGTGTGGAAGATAACCTTTCATGCACCCATTGATAATTGCCTCAGAATGAGGAAGGTAGAAGTTAGCTAAAAGGGAAAAGAACCATGCCCATTGCAGCCATCTTCACAGCAAGCTGGGAACACTCCTGTCTGGCATAGGCATCACAGCCCAGAGCCACACCAAAAAACCAGTGTGACAGAAAATGTTTTCAGCAACACAAGCACATACCACAATATTGGGCACGGACAATAGCCTTTCATGCACCCACAATTAATTGTCCCAGAGCTGGTAAGGTAGAGCTGTGTGAAAAGGGGGAAACTAAAATGCTCCATACAGCCATCCTTACAGCTGGCTGGGAATGCCTCTGCACAGACTGGTAGCCAAGGGCTTCCCTTGAGGGATGGTGGGCACTTGTGATGTAGCACAGCCTCCCCACAGCAGAGGTCCTAGAAGGGCATGGCTGGGAAGAGGGACTGACTTGGAATTCCCAGGGACTGTACACCTATACCAAGGAATTGTGGGTCAGTGGCAGAGGCAGTCTGTGGCAAGACTGAACTGAAGGTTTAGACTCTTGGAACAGCCTTAAACCTCTAGGAACAACTGGGAGGTTTGATTATTAAAGCTGCCCTGCCTCCCTAACCACTCAAACACATGCCCCACATTCAGGGTGGACAGCACCAACATCATACCCAAACTTAGTACACTAATTGAACCCCACAAGAATCAGACCCCCACACACCACAAAGACAAAGTTGAGGAGAACTGACTTGAGGGGAATAGGTGACTAGTGGACACCATTTGCTGGTTAGTTAGATAGAGTTCATGCCACCAAGCTGTAAATCTGACAAATTAGAGATTGGTGTTTGAATAATCCTTCATATCCTGAAGTACCTTACCAAGTAAATAAAATGGCAAGAGGCCAAAAACAACAGAAAATTGTAAAGCATATGAAAAAAACAGATGATATGGATAACCCAAACTCAAACAATCAAATCAAAAAATCAGAGGAGACACAGTACTTGGAGCAATTAATCAAAGAACTAAAGACAAACAATGAGACAATGGCACAGGATATAAAGGACATGAAGAAGACCCTAGAGGAGCATAAAGAAGAAATTGCAAGAGTGAATAAAAGAATAGATGGCCTTATGGAAATAAACTGTTGACCAAATTATAAAGATTCAGGATACTCATAGTACAAGACTAGAGGAAGCTGAACAATGACGCAGTGACCTCAAGGAATGCAGAATGGAAAATGAAAGAAAAAAGGAAAAATGGGGAAAATTGAAAAAATTGAAATGGATCTCAGGGATATGATAGGTAAAATAAAACATCCAAATTTAATACTCATTACTCTCCAAGAAGGAGAAGAGAAGGGTAAAAGTCTAGAAAGAGTATTCAAAGAAATTGTTAGGGAAAACTTCTGAAACCTTCTACACAATATAAATGCACAAAGCATAAATGCCCAGCAAACTCCAAATAGAATAAATCCAAATAAACTGACTCCAAGACATATTCTGATCAGACTGTCAAATACTGAAGAGAAGAGCAAGTTCTGAAAACAGCAAGAGAAAAGCAATTCACCACATAAAAAGGAAACAACGAAATACTAAGTAGTGACTGCTCAGTGGCCACCATGGTGGTGAGAAGGCAGTGGCATGAGATATTTAAAATTCTGAGAGAGAAAAATTTCCAACCAAGAATACTTTATCCAGCAAAACTCTCCTTCAAATTTGAGAGAGACTTTAATTTTTCACAGACAAACAAATGCTTAGAGATTTTGCTAATAAAAGACCTACCCTACTTCAGATACTAAAGGGAGCCCTGCTGACAGAGAAACAAATAAAGGAGAGAGCGATATAGAGAAATTTAACAGCCATACATAGGACATTACATCCCAAATCACCAGGGTACACATTCTTCTCTAGTGATCATGGAACTTTCTCCAAAATAGACCATAGGCTGGGACATAAAACAAGCCTCCATAAATTTTTAAAAATTGAATTTATTCAAAGCACATTCTCTGACCACAAAGGAATACAAGTAGAATTCAGTAACCATCAGAGATTTATAAAATTCACAAGCACCTGGAGGTTAATAATGAGGGGAAGATGAAAACATTCCTAGATAATCAACAGCTGAGGGACTTCATCACCAGTAGATGAGTCCTATAAGAATTGCTAAAGGGAATTGCGCAGGCTGAAAGGAAGGGACAGTAAATTGACTGAAACCACATGAAGAAATAAGGCTTCCAATAAAGATCACATGGTAAATATAATACCAATACTGCTATATTTTTGATTTGTAACTCCACTATTTACTTCCTACAGGATCTAAAAGACATAAAGTGCAATGATAAATCAGTGGTTTTTGACTCTGTAAAATATGTAATTTTTGACAAGAACTACATAAAGATGGGGGAATGGAGGTGTATAGGGACATAGTTTATGTGTCCTATTGAAGTTAAGTTGGTATCAAAGAAAACAAGATTGTTATAGACTTAAGATGTTAAATTTAAGCCCCACAATAACACAAAGAATGTATCAGAGAATATGATCATAGAGATGAAAAGTAGAGTATGGGTTATGAGAAGTGGGGGAAGGGGCAATGGGGAGTTAATAAGAAATTAGTGCAGGGTTTCTGTTTGGGGTGAGGGGAAATTTCTAGTAATGGATGATGGGAAGGTGATGGCATTGCAATATTGTGAATGTGATTAATCCCACTAATGGAATGTTTGGGAGGGGTTGGAATGGGAAGATTTATGCTATATATATGTTTCCACAATTGAAAAAAAAAGACAGTCTAAATAGATAATGACAATTAAATACCAAGGATGATCCTGGATGGAATATGAGGATGGAGGCATGGAGGCTCAAAGGGACACATTTGGGACATAAGAAAAAAATAAAATATAGAATGTAAACTTTGTATCAATGTTGAATTTCTTGAACAACTTAGCTGTGCTTAATGTGATTGCATAAATGAATGTTCTTGTTCATTGGAAAGGTATATGTCAATTATATTGTTTGTTCAAGGTAAAAAAAAAAGCAAATACAAAACATTTGCCAGATTTTCTACTGCTAGATTGTTTAAACACTTCATAATGAACTAAATCAGTTTTGTTTTCCCTCTTTTAGAAGGTGCTTTGTAAAAAGCATGGGAATTTTCTTTGTACTTGGTTAATTTTAAATGGAATGCTGAAAAGAAACAAGTACTGAAATCACACATATCTAAGGGGTTGATTCAATTTACTCAAATCTTATGGAAAAATGTGTTCATTTCAATCCCTTTAACATCAACAACATTAGAATTAAAACAATTTAAAGACTGAAGAGGGTCCCTTCACCCTTGGCCTGTAACATTTGCAGAGTAAGAATGTTGTGTAAGTGGCATTAAGCCATGAGAAGAAGGAAGTGAAACTGCCGTTATACGCATCAGCCAAGCATAACCATTATAACAATCAACAATTGCACCATTTCCAAGTGAAACTTTTTGTAACCAAGTGAAACTTTTTGTAAAATTTCTACATGCCAACCTTGCTAAATTGTCTTTTGTAACCAATAGCTAACCTGCCAACTCTGCTTCTGTTAAAATAGCTTGCTTGCATTTCCAGGATGTGGTTTCTGTCTATATAAAGCACCAGCACACACAGGTCGGGGCTGCTCAGTGAATTCCCTGTGTGGAGTGATGGTGAGCAGTCGCCGGCTGGCTAATAAAGTCTCTTCAAATTCTGATTGGCTGTCTCAGACTTTAACTCGTGGGCACCTTAACATTTGGAGGCCCCAGCGAGGTATCCTCAGCATTTGCTGAGGCTCATCAGTCGAGATAAGGTGTGACTACCGGCCCTCCCCCAGGGGCACATGCTGAGAGATGTTCCTCAGCCCCGGTGGAGAGCCAGGTGGTCAAGCCTCAAAATTCAAAAATCCACCTCTGGACCCATCTGGACGTGGGCCCACAATGGTAAGATATCTCTAAAATGGTCTGGTGGGGTACCCCTTTAGGGTCTTTAGGAGGGCTGGATGCAGCCATAACTCGAAGACCCAGCCTCGGACCAGGATGGTGGCCGGTGGCTTAGGTTCGGTTTGTGTTTTGGTTCAGCATCGGTCTCTTAGTGAGAGACCTAGTCTCTGTTTTGTGTTTTATTGTTGGTGTCTTTGTTTTGTCACCCATCAGTCATGTTATGGGTCAGTGTCCATCTTCTTTCGCTTGCTGTCTGCTGCAATGTTTCTTAAAAAATTTCCAGGACTTTCAGTGATGAGCTGCAGGATCGGGAGACATAGTCAACCCAGGAACTCTCTGGACCCTCTGTGAGCTTGAATGGCCAACTTTTCCAAACTCTAATTGGCCACCCGACCAGCAACCTGTACAATTAAAAAACCAAAACCCCTCTTTCTCTCAAAACCCCAAGGACTAATCTCTTTGTTGGAGTCCATTTTCTTTACCCATCAGCCCACATAGGATGACTGCCAACAACTTCTGCAAACCCTTTTCACATCAGAGGAGAGAGAGAATCTGTGCCCAGGGACAAAAATTAGTTGTGGGGCCAGACAGTCTGCCAACCACAGAAGTAGACTGCCTCAAGGCTGTTTTTCCTTTCACCCAACCCTGGTGGGACCCTAACACGGATCAAGGTAAGGAGGCTCTCAAATGGTACTGCCAGACTCTAATGGGGGCTCTCCGAGCAGCAGCATAGAGGCCTACAAATATGTCCAAGGTAATTGAGGTGACTCGGGGGGCCACTGAGTCCCCTGCCACTTTTCTAGAGTGCCTCCAGGAGGCTTACCGATTATACACCCCTATAGATCCGGAGGTGCCAGAAAACAGACGAGCAATTAATATTGCCTTCATCACCCAGTCAGCTCCAGATATAAGAAAAAAGTTACAAAAGTTAGAAGGCTTTGAGAAAAAAGTACTGAGCGAGTTGGTAAAGGTTGCTCAATGAATCTTCAATAATAGGGAAATTTCCAAAAACTTAAATAAAAATTGGCGAAGGTCCTACTTGCCATGAGTGAAAATCCTCGGTCATTCAGGATACCGAGTAAAGCAAAAAAAAGGCACAGCTTTGCATTTCACAAGCCTCTTATCTTGGGTACAATATAACTGAAGGAAAGAGAACATTGTCTGATAAATGCATTCAAGCCATTCTCCAAATTCCAGCACCCTGGACAAAGCGGCAAGTCTGGGAGTGTTTAGGAGCGGTCGGATATTGCCGGCTATAAATCCTTGGGCTTCCCGAAATAGCCTGCCCTCTTTTATGCCAGTACCGGGGGGAAGGATGCAGAACTAACTTGAACTGATAAAGAGGTAGGAGCCTTCCAGACTCCTAAAAAGGTACTTACTCAAGCCCCAGCCTTAGCACTCCCAGATCTCAGAAAACCATTCCAGCTGCATGTAGCCAAGACACAAGAGACAGCAGAGGGACTGTTAACACAGCACTTAGAGCCATGGAAGTGGATCATAGCCTAAACTCATCTTTGGGCAAGAACGGCAAATCATCGCCCCCCCCCCCCCACGCTCAAAACCCTCCTCAAAAGCCTTCAAATTTGAGGGAGAGCTTAAATTTTTCACAGACAAACAAACACTGACAGAATTTGCTAACAAGAGACCTGCACTACTGGAGATACTAAAGGGAGCCCTACACACAGAGAAACAAAGAAAGGACAGAGAGACTTGGAGAAAGGTTCAGTACTAAAGAGATCTGGTATGGGTACAATAAAGGATATTAATAGAGAGAGGGCTAAAATATATATGACACACATAAACCAAAGGATAAGATGGCTGATTCAAGAAATGCCTTCACAGTTATAACGTTGAACATAAATGGATTTAACTCCTCAATTAAAAGATATAGATTCACAGAATGGATCAAAAAAAAAAATGAACCATCAATATGTTGCATACAAGAGACTCATCTTAGACACAGGGACAGAAAGAAATTGAAAGTGAAAGGATGGAAAAAAATATTTCATGCAAGCTACAGCCAAAAGAAAGCAGGTGTAGCAATATTAATCTCAGATAAAATAGACTTTAAATGCAGGCATGTTTTGAGAGACAAAGAAGGCCAGTACATCCTAATACAAGGGGCAATTCAACAAGAAGATATAACAATCATAAATGTCTGTGTACCCAATCAAGGTGCCACAAAATACATGAGAGAAACACTGGCAAAACGAAAGGAAGCAATTGATGTTTCCACAATAATTGTGGGAGACTTCAACATATCACTCTCTCCTATAGATAGATCAACCAGACAGAAGACCAATAAGGAAATTGAAAATCTAAACAAGCTGATAAATGAATTAGATTTAACAGACATATACAGAACATTACATCCCACATCACCAAGATACACATACTTTTCTAGTGCTCATGGAACTTTCTCCAGAATAGATCGTATGCTAGGACATAAAACAAGTCTCAATAAATTTAAAAAGATTGAAATTATTCAAAGCACATTCTCTGACCACAATGGAATACAATTAGAAGTCAATAACCATCAGAGACTTAGAAAATTCACAAATACCTGGAGGTTAAACAACACACTCCTAAACAGTCAGTGGGTTAAAGAAAAAAATACAAAGAGAAATTGCTAAATATATAGAGACAAATGAAAATGAGGACACAACATACCAAAACCTATGGGATGCAGCAAAAACAGTACTGAGGGGGTAATTTATAGCACTAAACACATATATTAAAAAGGAAGAAAGAGCCAAAATCAAAGAACTAATGGATCAACTGAAGAAGCTAGAAAATGAACAGCAAACCAATCCTAAACCAAGTAGAAGAAAAGAAATCACAAGGATTAAAGCAGAAATAAATGACATAGAGAACAAAAAAACAATAGGATAAATATCACCAAAAGTTGGTTCTTTGAGAAGATCAACAAGGTTGACAAGCCCCTAGCTAGACTGACAAAATCAAAAAGAGAGAAGACCCATATAAACAAAATAATGAATGAAAAAGGTGACATAACTGCAGATCCTGAAGAAATTAAAAAAAATATAAGAGGATACTATGAACAACTGTATGGCAACAAACCGGATAATGTAGAAGAAATGGACAATTTCCTGGAAACATATGAACAACCTAGACTGACCAGAGAAGAAATAGAAGACCTCAATCAACCCATCAGAAGCAAAGAGATCCAATCAGTCATCAAAAATCTTCCCATAAATAAATGCCAAGGGCCAGATGGATTCACAAGGGAATTCTACCAAACTTTCCAGAAAGAACTGACACCAATCTTACTCAAAATGTTTCAAAACATTGAAGAAAGTGGAACACTAACTCATTTTATGAACCTAACATCAATCTAATACCAAAACCAGGCAAAGATGCTACAAAAAAGGAAAACTACCGGCCAATGTCCCTAATGAATATAGATGCAAAAATCCTCAACAAAATACTTGCAAATCGAATCCAAAGACACATTAAAAAAATCATACACCATGACCAAGTGGGGTTCATTCCAGGCATGCAAGGATGGTTCAACATAAGAAAATCAATGAATTACAACACATTAAAAATTCAAAAGGGAAAAATCAAATGATCATCTCAATAGATGCTGAAAAAGCATTTGACAAAATCCAACATCCGTTTTTGATAAAAACACTTCAAAAATTAGGAATTGAAGGAAACTTCCTCAATATGATAAAGAGCATATATGAAAAACCCACAGCCAGCATAGTACTCAATGGTGAGAGACTGAAAGCCTTCCCTCTAAGATCAGGAACAAGACAAGCATGCCCGCTGTCACCACTGTTATTCAACATTGTGCTGGAAGTGCTAGCCAGGGCAATCTGGCAAGACAAAGAAATAAAAGGCATCCAGATTGGAAAAGAAGACGTAAAACTGTCATTGTTTGCAGATCTTATATCTGGAAAACCCTGAGAAATCGATGATACAGCTACTAGAGCTAATAAACAAATATGGCAAAGTAGCGGGATACAAGATTAATGCACATAAGTCACTAATGTTTCTATATGCTAGAAATGAACAAACTGAAGAGACACTCAAGAAAAAGATACCATTTTTAATAGCAACTAAAAAAATCAAGTACCTAGAAATAAACTTAACCAAAGATGTAAAAGACCTATACAAAGAAAACTACATAACTCTACTAAAAGAAATAGAAGGGGACCTTAAAAGATGGAAAAATATTCCATGTTCATGGATAGGAAGGCTAAATGTCATTAAGATGTCAATTCTACCCAAACTCATCTACAGATTCAATGCAATCCCAATCAAAATTCCAACAACCCAATTTGCAGACTTGGAAAAGCTAGTTATCAAATTTATTTGGAAAGGGAAGATGCCTTGAATTGCTAAAGACACTCTAAAAAAGAGAAACAAAGTGGGAGGACTTACACTCCCTGACTTTGAAGATTATTATAAATCCACAGTTATCAAAACAGCATGGTACTGGCAGAAAGATAGACATAATGATCAATGGAATTGAATTGAGAGTTCAGAGATAGACCCTCAGATCTATGGCCAACTGATGTTTGATAAGGCCCCCAAAGTCACTGAACTGAATCATAATGGTGTTTTCCACAAATGGGGCTGGGAGAGTTGGATATCCATATCCAAAAGAATGAAAGAGGACCCTTACCTCACCCCCTACACAAAAATTAACTCAAAATGGACCAAAGATCTCAATATAAAAGAAAGTACCATAAAACTCCTAGAAGATAATGTTGGAAAACGTCTTCAAGACCTTGTATTAGGCAGCCACTTCCTAGACTTTACACCCAAAGCACAAGCAACAAAAGAAAAAATAGATACATGGGAACTCCTCAAGCTTAGAAGTTTCTGTACCTCAGAGGAATTTCTCAAAAAGGTAAAGAGGAAGCCAGTTCAATGGGAAAAATTTTTGGAAACCATGTATCTGACAAAAGACTGATATCTTGCATATATAAAGAAATCCTACAACTCAATGACAATAGTACAGACAGCCCAATTATAAAATGGGCAAAAGATATGAAAAGACAGTTCTCTGAAGAGGAAATACAAATGGCCAAGAAACACATGAAAAAATGTTCAGCTTCACTAGCTATTAGAGAGATGCAAATTAGGACCACAATGAGATACCATCTAACACCAATTAGAATGGCTGCCATTAAACAAACAGGAAACTACAAATGCTGGAGGGGATGTGGAGAAATTGGAACTCTTATTCATTGTTGGTGGGACTGTATAATGGTTCAGCCACTCTGGAATTCAGTCTGGCAGTTCCTTAGAAAACTAGATATAGAGTTACCATTCGATCCAGTGATTGCACTTCTTGGTATATACCCAGAAGATCGGAAAGCAGTGACACGAACAGATATCTGCATGCCAATATTCATAGCAGCATTATTCACAATTGCCAAGAGATGGAAGGAACCCAAATGTCCTTCAACAGATGAGTTGATAAATAAAATGTGGTATATACACACGATGGAATACTACACGGCAGTAAGAATGAACGATCTCGTGAAACATATGACAACATGGATGAACCTTGAATACATAATGCTGAGTGAAACAAGCCAGGCACAAAAAGACAAATATTATATGCTACCACTAATGTGAACTTTGAAAAATGTAAAACAAATTGTTGATAATGTAAAATGTAGGGGAACTAGGAATAGAGAGCAATTAAGGTAGGGGGAACAATAATCCAAGAAGAACAGATAAGCTATTTAACATTCTGGGGATGCCCAGGAATGACTGTGTTCTGTTAATTTCTGATGGATATAGTAGGAACAAGTTCACAGAAATGTTGCTATATTAGGTAACTTTCTTGGGGTAAAGTAGGAACATGTTGGAAGTAAAGCAGTTATCTTAGGTTAGTTGTCTTTTTCTTACTCCCTTGTTATGGTCTCTTTGAAATGTTCTTTTATTGTATGTTTGTTGTTTTTTTTAAATTTTTTTTTCATACAGTTGATTTAAAAAAAAAGTTAAAAAAAAAAAAGCAAGGAAAAAAATATGTAGAGCTCCCTTTAGGATCCTGTGGAGAATGCAGGGGTATTGGCCTGCCCCACCTCGATGGTTGCTGACGTGACCACGGACATGGGGGACTGGTGGTTTGGTAGGTTGAGCCCTCTACCATAGGGTTTACCCTTGGGAAGACTGTTGCTGCAAAGGAGAGGCTAGGCCTCCCTATAATTGTGCCTGAGAGCCTCCTCCTGAGTGCCTCTTTGTTGCTAAGATGTGGCCCCCTCTCTCTAGGTAGGCCAACTTGAAAGGTGAAATCACTGCCCTCCCTGCTACGTAGGATCAGACACCCAGGGGAGTGAATCTCCCTGGCAACATGCAATATGACTCCCGGGGAGGAATGTAGACCTGGCATCCTGGGACGGCGAACATCTTCTTGACCAAAAGGGGGATGTGAAAGGAAATGAAATAAGCTTCAGTGGCACAGAGATTCCAAAAGGAGCCGAGAGTTCACTCTGGTGGGCACTCTTACGCACAATTTAGACAACCCTTTTTAGGTTCTAAACAATTCGGGTAGCTGGTGGTGGATACCTGAAACTATCAAACTACAACCTAGAACCCATGAATCTCAAAGACATTTGTATAAAAATGTAGCTTATGAGGGGTGACAATGGGATTTGGAAAGCCAAAACACCACACTCCACTTTGTCTAGTTTATGGATGGATGAGTAGAAAAAGAGGGGAAGGAAACAAACAGACAGACAAAGGTACCCAGTGTTCTTTTTTACTTCAATTGCTCTTTTTCACTTTAATTATTGTTCTTGTTATTTTTGTGTGTGAGCTAATGAAGGTGTCAGGGATTGATTTAGGTGATGAATGTACAACTATGTAATGGTACTGTGAACAATCGAATGTACAATTTGTTTTGTATGACTGCATGGTATGTGAATATATCTCAATAAAATGAAGATAAAAAAAGAAAAAGAAAAAAAAGGAGTCAACAGGGAAGATTAGCAGCTGATTTCCCAAATGTGGTCTTGGCCCCAGTCTAATTCATCAGAAAAGTACTCAGGCATTCTATCAGGAATCCCAATTTCTTCCTGTAAGGAGATCTGTGTATAACTCACGATAAAGGCTCAATTCCAGATGAGGCTTGGAACAGTGTTTTCTTCCAAGTATATATGCAATTTAAAAAGATGGCAGATGCTAGAATATTATTCAGCCATAAAAAAGAATGAAGTTCTGATACATGTTTTGAGAGAGGAAACTTGAAAATATTATGCTAAGGGAAGTAAGCCAGATGCAAAACGACAAATATTGTATGATTCCATTTATATGAAATATCTAGAATAGGCAAACTCAGACAGACTGAAAGTAGATTAGACATTATCATGGGTTGGGGAAGGGGGCAATGGAGAGTTATGGCTTAATGGTACAGAGTTTCTGTTTCGGGTGATGAAAAATTTTTTTAGAAATAGATAGTAGTGATAGTTGCATGACATTGTGACTAAAATTAATGTCACTGAACTGTACACTTAAATATAGTTAAAATGGCAAATTTATGTTTGTATATATGTGTGTATATATACATTTTTTTACCACAATAATTTTTTTAAATAGAAGGAAAAAATTAAAAAAAAAAAAAAAAAAAAAAAAAACTTAGCATGGTTCCTTCCTGTCACTGAATGAATGATTATTACAGGTGATGAGATGAGGCTGATTTTTCTTTTACCCCTCAAATGTCTTATTCTTTCTGAATTGGTTCCCAGTTCTATGTCATTAGGATCCCTCTCAACAATTAGAGAATCTGTACCCCTCTAGAGTATAGAGGAAAAATGTGACCTGGAGTCAAATGATGAAGAATAATATATTAAGTGAAGGGGAAAGGTGATGCAATTTTAGAAATAGAACTAACTGCAAAAGAAAAAAAAAGGTACAATAAAGAAAACATAGATGTGAAACCAAGAGGGCAATATATATAAAACACTATTATTCATTAATTCAAAGGAAGCAAGAATTTTAAGTTTGAAAGGCAATGAGAGAAATAAAATGTGTAACACTGGTAGATTTGTCCACACAAAATTTATAAACCTTCACACAATGTCAGCAAATACACATACATAAAAGCAATAAAGGGAAAAAGGCTGATTTTTTTAAAATACAGTTCTGTTTCAAAGGTGTAAATCAAAAGAACAATTAAAACACTCCAACCCCAGAACACAGAGCAAGACTTGAACAAACAATTGGCTGCAATGGAGAAATTGAATGGTTAGTAATGTCACATTAATTTAACTTTGATAAATGAATAATTTCCATTTAAATTTCTGAGTATACCACCTTACAGCTATTAAATGAAATTACATTTTTTCTCATGTGATACCCAGTGTGGGATTTTTTGTCTCATGAAATGATGTTGCAAGGTAAAATCTTCCTCCATTGAACAAAGTCTTCAACACCAATATAGAAACATGCACAAATATAACTTTATTAAGAAAAAGCCCCCATTTTCTTACAAATTCCTCTACTGCTAATGCTGCATTTTCCCCTGCTCACATTTAGGACAAGTTTCCATGCACAGATGTTCTGTTTTTTTGGGAACCACTTTATCCTTCTCATTCCCTCTGTTAATTGTTCTCCCATTCCCATCACTCAAGTGTCAACAAGAAGCCTTGAATTTATTGGTCCAATGGACACCTCCTTTTTAAACATAATAAATAAATACTTTCATTCATTATGCTAGCAGGAAAACAAGTATGATAGACTCTCAGCTCCTAAGCTAGGCTGGACAAGCTCTCTGATGACCTCTAGGAAAACTGTTGGCTTCCATTCTCCCTGACACATTTGCTGCAAAATCTTCTGATTTTTTCTAACTCACCAGGATGGTATCTCTGAGAAGAATTTCTCTGTGTGGAAGCCCTAATTCCTCCCCAGGTGGTTGGTGATGGAACTGAAACACTTTCCTCACTGAGACAGCAGGAACCACAGATGGAACTCCAGAGCAAACAAGCATGTCTTGTATATCCCTGGATGGCACAGGACGTGGGACAGCGTCATGGGAGTTATTTACAGCTTGCCTGCAACCACTTATTAGGCACATTTCCTTGTTACTTCTACCCATGAACCATCATTTCCCTGTGGGACACTGGTCTGGACAGAAAGGAAATTTTTCCTAGTGATTCTCTGTTCCCAATAGCCCAGGTTATGAGTCAGGGGAATCACATTTTAATTATTTTTCCATTAACTCTCATGCTTCTATAGATCTAACCTCCTAGCAATTTCCCTCATGCATTGATTTAAAGTTTGTTCCAAAGTTTAAGTCTGAGTTACCCACCTGGACTAGATCTCTTAAATCTCCAAAGTGCTGACATGGAGTGAGGTTACAGCCCTTGTGGTTACCTCCAGAAAATTGCTATTCCTTCATCAACAGAGCAAAGAATTCCATTCATTTGAAAAGAAAACCATTATGCCTCTCTATCTGTTTGATGACACTTTTCAAAACAATTAGGAAAGTCATGATTGTAACAAAGATTACAACCTGTCATTTTGTCCCTCATACATAAAATGTTTATTATAAGACATATTTAGGCTTTTTAATGTGCTATGGCCTGAACCCAGCACCATATACAGATCACCTCACTTAATTTTCTAGCATAATTTGTTTTAAAAATCTCTTAATATTTCTATAAATTTAACACTAAACAAGAAATTTAAAATGTATATATATTTTAAACTTCACATTGTAGTAGCATAAGTACAATTCAGAATTTGCATTTTTAAACATTATTCAAGTGTACAGTTCACTGGTAATATTTGCATTCACAACATCCTGCTACAATCAATATAATTCATCCAAACTGTTTCATCACCTCAGTCAGTAACTCTGCACACAATAAAGAATATCTCCTGCCCAACTTGGTCTTAGTAGTGTAATTAACTATCCACTTCTATGTATGTCATATAGGTGATATTGTAACATATGTGCTTTTTTGTTTCTGGCTTATCCTATCAACATGGTGTATTCAATGTTCATCCATGTTGCAGCATACATCAGTAGCTCAATCCTTTTTGCTGAATATCATCCCATTTAGTGCATAAATCACTTTGGTGAAAAAGGATGCTCCTTGTGGAATGGGCTTGTTCTGTTTGTTGATTTGGGTTCTTATTTCACAAACACTATCTAGTTTTTGAAAATTCATTTAGCTTGTGATATTGCACTTTTTCTTATATGTGTTATAGAAGAAAATAATAATTTTTAATGTCTAATCTTGAATACCCCTTTGTACTAAATCCTTCAATTCCATTGCTTCAGAATATGATATGATTTTTGTGTTTAAGTGCAGCTGTTATCCTAAAATGAAAGAGATGGCATCCCTAACAACTTTCTGGAGCTGCCATACCATCCCTGAACTCCATAACTTTAGACAATGATGTGTACATAAATAAACACAAATTTCTTTATGTGCTATTTTTGTTGGGTTTTCTGTTACTTGATGCTTAATTCTGTCTATAAATAGATTTACTTTTCTTGATACATTTTAGAATTATTGTCATTTCCAAATGAAAAATGAGCGGCAAGGGGATAGAAAAATAGTTAGATGTCACATGTATTTTTTAATAGTCACACAATGATATTGCCCATTGTATTTTGACTGCTGCATGTGAAGAAATGCCTTGAAAAATTAAACCACCTAATTAGGACTACTGGAATAAGGCAAAATACAAAAACAAACTATAGGGGAAGCAGGTAAAGGAACTCAATGTGTCATTTTATATAAGCTAGGACTAAGTGGTCATGAAACCAGTAACATTCCATCATACTGTTAAAGTCTTTTAGAAAAAGAGAAGAATCATTTCATTATTAACTTCTTGTATTCCACTATGGTCAGAGAAGGTGTTTTGAATAATTTTAATCTTTTTAAATTTATTGGGTCTTGTTTCATGTCCCAGCATATGATATGTCCTAGAGAGAGTTCCATGAGCACTAGAGAAGAATGTATATCCTGGTAATTTGGGATGTAGTGTTTTATACACACACACACACACACACACACACACACACACACACACACACACAACACATATATATGTCTACATATATGTGTCTATATATATGACTTAATACATATTAAGTCTAATTTTCTATCACATTGTTTATCATCGGTAGCCTGTCTAATTGATCTATCTATAGAAGAGAGTGATGTATTGAAGTCCTCCACAATTACTGTTCTAAACTTCTATTGCTTCCTTCAGTTTTGCCAGTACTTGTCACATATGGTTTGGAGGGCATGAATTGGATACATAAATATTTATGATTGTTATTTTATCTTGGTGAATTTTTCCTTTTATTAGTATATAGTGTCCTTCTTTGTGTCTTATATCATCCTTGGATTTAAGATCAATATTATCTGAAATTAGTATTGCTACCCCTGCTTTCTTTTTGCTGCATCTTGCATGGAATACTTTTTCCATCCTTTCACTTTCAATTTTTTTGTTACTAGGTCTAAGATGAGTCTCCTGTAAACAACATATTGATGGTTCATATTCTTTGATTTATTCTGCCAATCTATATCTTTTAATTGGGGAGTTTAATCCACTCACATTCAATGTTATTACTGTGAAGTCTGTTCTTGAATCATTATTTATCCTTTGATTTTTTTGTCAGATCTCTTTTTACACTCTCACTCTTTATTTCTTTAATGTACCCTTGCTGAGTCTTTTCAGTCCTGTGCCCTTCTCCAGACCTCTCTCCCCTTCCTTTATTCCTCAGCTGGTAGAGCTCCCCTTAGTATTCATGTAGGGCGTAAGTCTCTTAACAACTTCTCTCAGCATTTGTGTGTCTGTGAAAATTTTAAGATCTACTTCAATTTTGAAGGAGATCTTTGCTGGGTAGAGAATTCTTGCCTGGCAAATTTTCTCTTTCAGAATTTTAAATATATCATACACTGCTTTCTCACCTCCATGGTGCCCACTGAATATTCAGTGCTGAATCTTATATTGTTTCCCTTGTATGCAGTGAATTGCTTCTCAATTGCTGCTTTCAGAACTTTCTCCATTTCTTCAACATTCAACAACCTGATCAGAATAATTCCTGGAGTGGGTTCATTTTTATTTCTTCTATTTGGAGTTCATCAGTCATCTTTGACCTCCATATTTATGTTATTTAGATGGGTTGGGAAATTTTCCCCAAGAATATCTTCATATGCTCTTCATAGTCCTTTACTCTTGTCTTCCCCTTCTAAGAAACTGATAATACTTATTTTTGTGTGCTTCATATTGTTCTTTTCCTGGAGATCCTTTTCAAAGATTTCAAATTTTTTCAACATTCCTTCTTTTGTGTTTTCACTTTCCATCACCTACCATTGAATTTGCTAATATGATCCTGTAACTCTTCAAATCTAGTATTATGTGTCTCAAGAATATTTTCAATTTGATCAACAGTATCTCTTCTTTCCATCAGATCTGATTTTTTTTTTTTTACTCTTTTCAATTCTTCTTTAGGCTCTTCTAGGGTCTTCTTCATGTCTTTTATATCCTGAGCCATAATATGAATACTTGTGAGTTCTTCTTTGTTAAATTGCTCCAGGTTCTTTGTCTCTTCCAGGATTTTCATTTTGATGTTTAGATTATCCTTATTTTCTAGTTTCTTCATGTGCTTTGTAATTTAACATTGTTTTTGGTCTCTTGGCATTTGCTTATCTTGAGAGATCTTTTGTAGTATGCAAGATTATTTGAACATTTACCTATAATTAGCCAGAGCTACAATTTGCTGGAGTACGCTTTCCTGACCTACCATCAGATGGTGCTCCTGTCAACTTTTTTTTTTTTTTTTAATCTTCATTTTATTGAGATATATTCACATACCACGCAGTCATACAAAACAAATCGTACTTTCGATTGTTTACAGTTCCATTACATAGTGGTACATTCATCACCCAAATCAATCCCTGACACCTTCATTAGCACACACACAAAAATAACAAGAATAATAATTAGAGTGAAAAAGAGCAATTGAAGTAAAAAAGAACACTGGGTACCTTTGTCTGTTTGTTTCCTTCCCCTATTTTTCTATTCATCCATCCATAAACTAGACAAAGTGGAGTGTGGTCTTTATGGCTTTCCCAATCCCATTATCACCCCTCATACGCTACATTTTTATACAACTGTCTTCAAGATTCATGGGTTCTGGGTTGTAGTTTGATAGTTTCAGGTATCCACCACCAGCTACCGCAATTCTTTAGAACCTAAAAAGGGTTGTCTGAAGTGTGCATAAGAGTGCCCACCAGAGTGACCTCTCGGCTCCTTTTGGAATCTCTCTGCCACTGAAGCTTATTTCATTTCCTTTCACATCCCCCTTTTGGTCAAGAAGATGTTCTCCGTCCCACGATGCCAGGTCTACATTCCTCCCCGGGAGTCATATTCCACGTTGCCAGGGAGATTCACTCCCCTGGGTGTCTGATCCCACGTAGTGGGGAGGGCAGTGATTTCACCTTTCAAGTTGGCTTAGCTAGAGAGACAGGGCCACATCTGAGCAACAAAGAGGCATTCGGGAGGAGGCTCTTAGGCACAACCATAGGGAGGCCTAGCCTCTCCTTTGCAGCAACCGTCTTCCCAAGGGTAAAACCTGTGGTAGAGGGCTCAACCCATCAAACCACCAGTCCCCTATGCCTGTGGTCATGTTAGCAACCATGGAGGTGGGGTAGGCGAATACCCCTGCATTCTCCACAGGCTCCTCAAGGGGGCACTACATCTTCTTTTTTCCTTGTTTTTCTTTTTTTTTTTTTTTTTGACTTTCCCTTCTTTTTTAAATCAACTGTATGAAAAAAAAGTTAAAAAGAAAACAAACATACAATAAAAGAACATTTCAAAGAGACCATAACAAGGGAGTAAGAAAAAGACAACTAACCTAAGATAACTGCTTAACTTTCAACATGTTCCTACTTTACCCCAAGAAAGTTACCTAATATAGCAACATTTCTGTGAACTTGCTCCTACTATGTCCATCAGAAATTAACAGACCATAGTCATTCCTGGGCATCCCCAGAACGTTAAATAGCTTATCTGTTCTCCTTGGATTATTCTTCCCCCTTCCTTAATTGCTCTCTACTGCTAGTTCCCCTACATTCTACATTATAAACCGTTTGTTTTACATTTTTCAAAGTTCACATTAGTGGTAGCATATAATATTTCTCTTTCTGTGCCTGTCTTATTTCACTCAGCATTATGTCTTCAAGGTTCATCCATGTTGTCATATGTTTCACAAGATCGTTCCTTCTTACTGGCGTGTAGTATTCCATCGTGTGTATATACCACATTTTATTTATCCACTCATCTGTTGAAGGATATTTGGGTTGTTTCCATCTCTTGGCAATTGTGAATAATGCTGCTATGAACATTGGCGTGCAGATATCTGTTCGTGTCACTGCTTTCTGATCTTCCGGGTATATACCGAGAAGTGCAATCGCTGGATCGAATGGTAACTCTATATCTAGTTTTCTAAGGAACTGCCAGACTGACTTCCAGAGTGGCTGAATCATTATACAGTCCCACCAACAATGAATAAGAGTTCCAATTTCTCCACATCCCCTCCAGCATTTGTAGTTTCCTGTTTGTTTAATGGCAGCCATTCTAACCGGTGTTAGATGGTATCTCATTGTGGTCTTACTTGGCATCTCTCTAATAGCTAGTGAAGCTGAACATTTTTTCATGTGTTTCTTGGCCATTTGTATTTCCTCTTCAGAGAACTGTCTTTTCATATCCTTTGCCCATTTTATAATTGGGCCGACTGTACTATTGTCATTGAGTTGTAGGATTTCTTTATATATGCAAGATATCAGTCTTTTGTCAGATACATGGTTTCCAAAAATTTTTTCCCATTGAGTTGGCTGCCTCTTTACCTTTTTGAGAAATTCCTTTGAGGTGCAGAAACTTCTAAGCTTGAGGAGTTCCCATTTATCTATTTTCTCTTTTGTTGCTTGTGCTTTGGGTGTAAAGTCTAGGAAGTGGCCGCCTAATACAAGGTCTTGAAGATGTTTTCCTACATTATCTTCTAGGAGTTTTATGGTACTTACTTTTATATTGAGATCTTTGGTCCATTTTGAGTTAATTTTTGTGTAGGGGGTGAGGTAGGGGTCCTCTTTCATTCTTTTGGATATGGATATCCAACTCTCCCAGCCCCATTTGTTGAAAAGACCATTATGACTCAGTTCAGTGACTTTGGGGGCCTTATCAAAGATCAGTCGGCCATAGATCTGAGGGTCTATCTCTGAATTCTCAATTCGATTCCATTGATGTATATGTCTATCTTTGTGCCAGTACCATGCTGTTTTGGCAACTGTGGCTTTATAATAAGCTTCAAAGTCAGGGAGTGTAAGTCCTCCCACTTCGTTTTTCTTTTTTACAGTGTCTTTAGCAATTCGAGGCATCTTCCCTTTCCAAATGAATTTGATAACTAGCTTTTCCAAGTCTGCAAAGTAGGTTGTTGGAATTTTGATTGGGATTGCATTGAATCTGTAGATGAGTTTGGGTAGAATTGACATCTTAATGACATTTAGTCTTCCTATCCATGAACATGGAATATTTTTCCATCTTTTAAGGTCCCCTTCTATTTCTTTTAGTAGAGTTATGTAGTTTTCTTTGTATAGGTCTTTTACATCTTTGGTTAAGTTTATTCCTAGGTACTTGATTTTTTTAGTTGCTATTGAAAATGGTATCTTTTTCTTGAGTGTCTCTTCAGTTTGTTCATTTCTAGCATATAGAAACATTACTGACTTATGCGCATTAATCTTGTATCCCGCTACTTTGCTAAATTTGTTTATTAGCTCTAGTAGCTGTATCGTCGATTTCTCAGGGTTTTCCAGATTATAGATCATATCATCTGCAAACAATGACAGTTTTACTTCTTCTTTTCCAATTTGGATGCCTTTTATTTCTTTCTCTTGCCAGATTGCCCTGGCTAGCACTTCCAGCACAATGTTGAATAACAGTGGTGACAGCGGGCATCCTTGTCTTGTTCCTGATCTTAGAGGGAAGGCTTTCAGTCTCTCACCATTGAGTACTATGCTGGCTGTGGGTTTTTCATATCTGCTCTTTATCATGTTGAGGAAGTTTCCTTCAATTCCTACCTTTTGAAGTGTTTTTATCAAAAAGGGATGTTGGATTTTGTCAAATGCTTTTTCAGCATCTATTGAGATGATCAATTGATTTTTCCCTTTCGAGTTTTTAATGTGTTGTAATACATTGATTGTTTTTCTTATGTTGAACCATCCTTGCATGCCTGGAATGAACCCCACTTGGTCATGGTGTATGATTTTTTTAATGTGTCTTTGGATTTGATTTGCAAGTATTTTGTTGAGGATTTTTGCATCTATATTCATTAGGGAGATTGGCCGGTAGTTTTCCTTTTTTGTAACATCTTTGCCTGGTTTTGGTATTAGATTGATGTTAGCTTCATAAAATGAGTTAGGTAGTGTTCCATTTTCTTCAATGTTTTGAAAGAGTTTGAGTAAGATTGGTGTCAGTTCTTTCTGGAAAGTTTGGTAGAATTCCCCTGTGAAGCCATCTGGCCCTGGGCATTTATTTGTGGGAAGATTTTTGATGACTGATTGGATCTCTTTGGTTGTGATGGGTTGGTTGAGGTCTTCTATTTCTTCTCTGGTCAGTCTAGGTTGTTCATATGTTTCCAGGAAATTGTCCATTTCTTCTACATTATCCAGTTTGTTGCCATACAGTTGTTCATAATATCCTCTTATAATTTTTTTAATTTCTTCAGGATCTGCAGTTATGTCACCTTTTTCATTCATTATTTTGTTTATATGGGTCTTCTCTCTTTTTGATTTTGTCAGTCTAGCTAGGGGCTTGTCAATCTTGTTGATCTTCTCAAAGAACCAACTTTTGGTGATATTTATCCTCTCTATTGTTTTTTTGTTCTCTATGTCATTTATTTCTGCTTTAATCCTTGTTATTTCTTTTCTTGTACTTGGTTTAGGATTGGTTTGCTGTTCATTTTCTAGCTTCTTCAGTTGATCCATTAGTTCCTTGAATTTGGCTGTTTCTTCCTTTTTAATATATGCATTTAGTGCTATAAATTTCCCCCTTAGCACTGCTTTTGCTGCATCCCATAGGTTTTGGTATGTTGTGTTCTCATTTTCATTCGTCTCTATATATTTAGCAATTTCTCTTGCTATTTCTTCTTTAACCCACTGATTGTTTAGGAGTGTGTTGTTTAACCTCCAGGTATTTGTGAATTTTGTAAGTCTCTGATGGTTATTGACTTCTAATTGTATTCCATTGTGGTCAGAGAATGTGCTTTGAATAATTTCAATCTTTTTAAATTTATTGAGGCTTTTTTTATGTCCCAGCATATGATCTATTCTGGAGAAAGTTCCGTGAGCACTAGAAAAGTATGTGTATCCTGGTGATTTGGGATGTAATGTTCTGTATATGTCTGTTAAATCTAATTCATTTATCAGATTGTTTAGGTTTTCAATTTCCTTATTGGTCTTCTGTCTGGTTGATCTATCTATAGGAGAGAGTGATGTGTTGAAGTCTCCCACAATTATTGTGGAAACATCAATTGCTTCCTTTAGTTTTGCCAGTGTTTCTCTCATGTATTTTGTGGCATCTTGGTTGGGTGCATAGTCATTTACGATTGTTATTTCTTCTTCCTGAATTGCCCCTTTTATTAGTACGTAGTGGCCTTCTTTGTCTCTCAAAACATCCCTGCATTTGAAGTCTATTTTATCTGAGATTAATATTGCTACACCTGCTTTCTTTTGGCTGTAGCTTGCATGAAATATTTTTTTCCATCCTTTCACTTTCAGTTTCTTTGTGTCCCTGTGTCTAAGATGGGTCTCTTGTATGCAACATATTGATGGTTCATTTTTTTTTATCCATTCTGCGAATCTATATCTTTTAATTGGGGAGTTTAATCCATTTACATTCAACGTTATAACCGTGAAGGCATTTCTTGAATCAGCCATCTTATCCTTTGGTTTATGTTTGTCATATTTTTCCCCTCTGTCTATTAATATCCTTTATTGTACCCATACCGAATCTCTTTAGTACTGAACCTTTCTCCAAGTCTCTCTGTCCTGTCTTTGTTTCTCTGTCTGTAGGACTCCCTTTAGTATCTCCAGTAGGGCAGGTCTCTTGTTAGCAAATTCTCTCAGCATTTGTTTGTCTGTGAAAAATTTAAGCTCTCCCTCAAATTTGAAGGAGAGCTTTGCTGGATAAAGTATTCTTGGCTGGAAATTTTTCTCACTCAGAATTTTAAATATATCATGCCACTGCCTTCTTGCCTCCATGGTGGCTGCTGAGTAGTCACTACTTAGTCTTATGCTGTTTCCTTTGTATGTGGTGAATTGCTTTTCTCTTGCTGCTTTCAGAACTTGCTCCTTCTCTTCTGTGTTTGATAGTGTGATCAGTATATGTCTCGGAGTGGGTTTATTTGGATTTATTCTATTTGGAGTTCGCTGAGCATTTATGATTTGTGTATTTATGTTGTTTAGAAGATGTGGGAAGTTTTCCCCAACAATTTCTTTGAATACTCTTCCTAGACCTTTACCCTTTTCTTCCCCTTCTGGGACACCAATGAGTCTTATATTTGGACGTTTCATATTATCTATCATATCCCTGAGGTCCATTTCGATTTTTTCAATTTTTTTCCCCATTCTTTCTTTTATGCTTTCATTTTCCATTCTGTCATCTTCGAGGTCACTGATTCGTTGTTCAACTTCCTCTAGTCTTGTACTATGAGTGTCCAGAATCTTTTTAATTTGGTCAACAGTTTCTTTAATTTCCATAAGATCATCCATTTTTTTATTTAGTCTTGCAATGTCTTTTTTATGCTCTTCTAGGGTCTTCTTGATTTCTTTTATCTCCCGTACTATGGTCTCATTGTTCATCTTTAGTTCTTTGAGTAGCTGCTCTAGGTGCTGTGTCTCTTCTGGTCTTTTGATTTGGGTGCTTGGGCTTGGGTTATCCATATCGTCTGGTTTTTTCATATGCTTTATAATTTTCTGTTGTTTTTGGCCTCGTGGCATTTGCTGAACTTGATAGGGTTCTTTTAGGGTTTGTAGACCAATTGAAGTCCTTATCTCTAATTTATCAGATCTACAGCTTCGTGGAGTACACTTTCTCTAACTAACCAGCAGGTGGCGTCCACGAGCCACCTGTTCTCCACAAGCCTGTTCTCCCCTGCTTAGCCTTTTTGGTGAGTGGGGGAGTGAGTCTTGTGGGGTCCAATTGGTGTACCAAGCTTGCGTGTGTAGTTGGTGTTGCCTGCCCTGTATATGGGGCGTGTTTCTGGGCAGTCAGGGAGGGGGGAGTGGCTCTAACAATCAAATCTCCCTGATGATCCTAGAGTTTTAAAGCTGCTGCAATAGTCTAATCCTTCAGTTCAGTCCTGCCACAGTTTGTCTCTGCCACTGACCCACAAGTCCTTGGTATTGGCGTATGGCTCCTGAGACTTGCAAGTTGACCCCTCTTCCAGGCCGTGCACCCCGGGTCCTCTGTTGAGGGATGACTGTGCTATGTCACAGGTGAGTGCCGTCCCCCCAGGGCAGTTCTGGGCTGCTGGGCTGTGTAGGGAGGCTCCCAGTGTGCTGAAATGATGGCTGAATGGGGGTTTGTTAATTCACACTCCTCTACCTTCCCAACTCTGGGACAATCAGCTGAGGTTGCAGGGAAGGCTAATGTCCACGCCCAGTTTTGTGGTGTGTGCCTGTTATTTGAAGCACTTCCGTCACACTGGGTTGTCTGGGGCAGTTCTGGGCTATGGGGCTGGCGATGGGCAGGAGTGTTTCCTGTCCACCAGGATAATGGCTGTGAAAGGACACCCCCCTTTTCTTGGGAAGTTGTGGTGTTTAGTGAATTTTCTCAGCCACTGGATTATTGCGTTTTGTCTCAGAGCTCTCCTAGTTCTGCTCTTGACTTGACCTGCCCAAACAGTAAGTCTTTGAAGCTTTCTGTATTGGGCTTCTTAGAGTAATTGTTTTAGAAAAAGAAAAAAGGATTAAAAAAAAAAAAAAAAAAAAAAAAAAAAAAAGGGCCCTCCTCAGAGATCTAATGGGTTATTGAAATGCTAATAGACAAAGCAACCAGGGCCATTAAGGAAAGGTCCACAGGGCAGAGAGATCAGCTTTTCTTCGGGATTTGCATATGCGCCTCAGGGCCCTTCCCCTTTCTATGTTCACCAGAACTCCAAAAATCCTCCGCTTTTATTTTGGAGTTTTTCATGTTGTTTTTTTTCTATGCCTGTCTCCTCTCTGCTGGGCTGGCTGCTCTCAGATTCTCTGGTGTCTGGTCTCAGTCTACCTATGGTTGGATTTTGTATCAGTAGAATGAGTTTCCGATAAGGGCTGCCACTTCAGTTCTCCCTTCTCCTTCCCGGAGCTGACAGCCCCTCCTCCCCCGGGACTGAGCCTGGCAGGGAGGGGCGCGGGTCTCCTGGCCGTAAAAACTTACAGATTTCGCTGATCTCAGCAGTTCCACGTTTTCATGAGTGTTGTATGAAGTATGCCCAAAGTCAGATTGCTCTGTGGTGTCCAGTCCACGCAGTTCCTGGCTTTCTACCTACTTTCCTGGAGGAGTAACTAAAACATACAGCTCACCAGTCTGCCATCTTGCTGAGTATATACTTTCAAATGGAATTGCCTGGTCATGTAATAATTCTATATTCTAAGGAAAGAGCCTATTGGACCAATAAAATCACTCTATCTATAATCAGTTGATTAGGAAAATTAATGCTAACTGCATAGTTCCTTTTTGTCATGGAACAAAAAATATTTAAGTTTCCAGGGATTAGTACAAAAGCTTCATTGGAATGTCATTAGCCTAATACATAATTTGCAAAATTTTTGTCAAAGAAATATAATCTGAAGTCAATCATATATATTATTAAGAAAACATTAATATTAATAATTTATAATAGGGCTTCTGGAAGATGGTGGTTAGGAGAGACAGGGCAAAAAAATCTCTGTGAAAAATACTAGATTAAAGGCATAAAGTGACCCAGAACACTAGTTCCAGTGATGCAACAGCTGGACAACATCTGCTAAACCCACAAGGACTGTGCACTTGGTGAAACCAAGAGTCTGCATTCTGAAATGAGTTAGTAAGTCTGCTGAATAACCAGCAGCCATGCTGCAGTCTGGGTAAACAATGGGCTGGCATTTGGAGTTGGGCTAGTTTTAAAAACCCAAAAGTGACTGTGGATATGGCAGTGAGAACTGCACAGTGAAGCATGGCAGGAACTGCATCCCCACAACCTGTGGGAATGCCTCAATATCTGGTGTGGACAACAGCCTTTCATGCACCCACTGCTAATTGTCTCAGAGTGAGGAAAGCAGAGGTTAGCCCAAAGGGGAAAATAACCACACCTCTTACAGCCATGTTCCTGGCACCAGCACCGTATCCCAGAGCTGAGCCAAAAACCCAGTGCAAAGGGAAGTGTCTCCAACAAGACATGTACACATCATAATATCTGGCATAGACACTAGCCTTTCATGCACCTGCAGCTAATTGTCCCAGAGCTGGGAAGGTGGAGCTGTACAAAAAGTGGGAAATTAACATTACCCAAACAGCCATAATTTCAGGAAGCTGGGAATGCTCCTACATGGCCCTGCAGCCCAGAACTTCCCTTTGGGGATGGTGCTCACTTGTGATGTAGCAGCCTTTCCTCTGCAGAGGCCCTAGGAGGGCATGGATTGGAAGAGGGGACCCACTGGGAAGTCCTAGGGACAATTTGCCAATGCCAAGGACTTGTGTGTCAGCAGAAGAAACAAACTGTGGTGAAACTGAACTGAAGGTTTAGACTCTTCAACAGCTTTAAATCTCAAAGAATACCTGAGAGAAATGTTTATTAAAGCCACCCTCCCTCCCTAATGACACAGACACACACCCCACATTCAGGGCAGGCAGCACCAACTACATATAAAAACCTGGTGCACTAATTGGATGCCCACAAGACTCAGACACCCACTCACCACAAAGACAAAGTTGGGAAAAACTGGCTTGAGGGGAATATGTGGCTTGCAGATGACAAATGCTGGTTAGTTAGAGAAAGTGTATGCCACCAATCTCTAGAACAGACAAATTAGAGATAAGTGTTTGAATAAGTCTGCATATCCTAAAAGAACCCTATCAAGTTAAGCAAATGCCAAGAGTCCAAAAACAAGAGAAAATTTTAAAGCATATGACAAAAACAGATGATATGGATACCCCAAACCCAAAAACCCTAAACAAAGGATTGGAGGAAACACAATATTGGAGTAATTAATCAAAGAACTAAAAACAATGAGAATATGGGACAGGATATAAAAGACATGAAGAAGACCTAGAAGAGCATAAAGAAATTGCATGCAAAGCTGTTGCTGGCCCTGGTGCTAATTTATGTGCCCCCTTGGGCTCTTTACCATTGGTGAGTCACAGCTTGGCCTGTGACGCCTGCTGTGGCTTGGAGGAAGCATCATGGCTGCTTTACTTAGCTTTTGTTTCCTTGGCCTTGCAAAGTTTTCCAGGCAGTGGAATTACAGCCTGAAGCAGGGGATGTGTTCAGCCTGCCTTTCATGGACCTTTTGGGGCACCAGGTCCCCAAAAGCAGGATCACTGTGGCACATGCCTCTGGTCTGAAGTTAGGGGGAGGGACATGGTCCCAGTGACAGGCACCTTCTGCATTGGGGGGATGGTGCTGTGAAGTAAAGCAGCTTTCCAGATTTGCATTATGTACTTGACCTAAAATGTTTTATTGCAAACTCTTTTTCAGGCTTATGCCAGGTTTTCTGGTGCACCCTTGAAAGTCAATGCCATAGATAACACCTGGAGAGGTTCAAGAAGACATTTACCATTGTTGACAACTGAAGGCAATATTGTTTCTCAGCCAGCAAAAATACTAAACTTTTTAAGAAAACAGAAATATAATGCTGATTATGGACTCTCAGCAAAACATGGGGCAGATACCCTGGCTTACATTGCTCTCCTTGAAGAGAAGCTTCTTCCTGCAGTGCCTCACACATTCTGGGTTGAGAGTGACAATTACTTTTCTATAACAATGCCATGGTTTGCTTCATGAATTCCTTTTCCCTTGAGTTTGATCCTGCCTGGAAGAATGTCTAGAGAAGGATTGAACAGGATTCTTCTGACCAGAGGAGAGCCCCCTCTCTACCACCTCTGAGAAGTGGAAGCACAGATATACAGAGATGCCAAGGACTGCCTAAATCTTCTGTCACACTGATTGGGAACATCTGTTTTTCTTTGGAGATACACCTTCTACTTTGGATGCCTATGTGTTTGGTTTTCTTGCACCTCTTTACAAAGTGCACTTTCCTAAAGTCTAGTTACAGGAACATTTGAAACAGCTCCCCAACCTGTTTCAATTCTGTGATGACATCTTAAGCAGTTACTTTAGGCTTAATCTTGCAGATGGATGACAATCTTCACCAAAGCCCTCAACTTCCTCCTCAGAAATTACCAATGCTCAAATTGACTCCAGCAGGGGAAGAGAGTAATTCCTTACAATGGCTATCACCCTGAGAGTCATCATGCTTTCTGCCTGAGCTTTTGCCTTCAAGTCATATTGATTGCTGCAGTAATCTCTTACACTAAGTGTGTTAAGTCAACAGGAAAACACCATGAATAGGTATAAGGAAGACTTGAAAAAAAAAAGGAACTTTCTGTGATATTTTTTTTAATTAGGAAACTTGTATTCTAGCTTGACAGTGCACTTCAAATATCATGAAAGTAAACACTAAATGAACTCAGAAAAAAATGCATTGTACTGTATATTAAGACAACAATAACAAACAAACAAAAAATTCTGCCTAAACTTGGCAGGTTTTTGCCTTTGGTTCCCATGTTGCTGACCAAAAGCTATAATTCTATTCTGAATGTACACTCTTAATTTATTTAATTTATTAATTTAGTTTTCTTAGAGCAGGCTAAATATCTAACATGTGGCTCTTTGGCTGATACTTCTTTCTTCTATTTGGAAATCTAATACCTATTTTGAAAACTAGGAAAAACATAAATTACTTCAATAGAAATGCCTGTATTTAAATTTAAAAAGCAATGAGGAATGTACTTTTTAGTTGTGCTCTCATAAGTCTCATCTTTTTGGGGTTTAGTAACATATATAAATATTAAAGGTGGTTACATTTAATATTCACCTGACTGTATATACTTCAGTATAACATAAGTATTTGCTGATGTGTTCATTGTAGGTTAGCAAAGACTATTTTAGTTTATTGAGCTAATGTGCCAGCTTTTCAGACCTGTGTATTTGTAGTGCTTCTTGAAGTTTAGTCATCTTTTTCTTGGATTGATTCTGGGAGTGTGTTGGTCATTGTTATTATGCTAGGCTATAAAGTCTTATTGAAATTTGCCCATCTGCTAGACAGTATTCAAGAGAAACCCATGGCCAGAGTAATTGAAGTACCTACTGTGAGTTGGGTTCTGGTTCACCACCATGCTTGGCTGTGACCAGTATTCTTTTCAAAGAAGCATTTTATGCAGTCAAAAGTATTTTGAAAATCAGTTATTTTCCATATATTTTAACTACAGTTGAAGGATCCAGAGGAATAATCAGAACATAGCAGTAGGTTTTCAAGAACACTTTCTATTTATTGGTTGCTGAAATGTTTAAAGAATTTACCATGTTGGTAATTTCATTTATCTCAGAAACTTGCTTATTTTAGTGCTTATGTATATTATTCTGTTGTCCCAAAACCATGTGTGGGTTTCTTTTAAAATATAGAACCATGTTTTTGATTAGTGTCTTAGAAGATTACTATGGTGCTTAGCAAATCTTATCAAGTCTTGCAGAAACCCACATGTTCAGAAAACAAGCTTCTAGTCAAAAGACTCATCTAATTGAGCTGAGTGGAGCTCAGCTTTGTTCGACCTTCATCCTCCCATTTTGTTCTGTATTTGGACACCTCTTTATAAAGGAGTCTTTAAGTCATTGTAAATATTTTTTCTTTAACATTTTAACCAAATGAGAAATGAGGTAGTCTTCAAATCTTGTTTAATCTCTTTGGATGCGTTTGGGGAAAATCCGTAATTAGTTTCACATGAATTCTGCAACAGGAATGAGTGTGTGTGTATGTGTGTGTGTGTGTGTTAGTGTTAATCTTCAAAAGTGGGTTATTAGAGTCCAGCAATCTGAAATTTGTAAGAATATTTTATATTGAAAATCATGACTGTGAGACTTTAATGTCCTCTAGGATTGATGTATACTGGAGAAGGATGGTTAGTATGTTAATCAGACATCTGGTTGTACTTTAGTCAGGGTTAGTCATTTTCAGTTCTGATTTATATTCAGCCTTCCAAAAGCATTTGAAGTGGCTTATGATTGTAAAGCACATTAAATCAGAATAATTAGCATTTGTTTATGGAAAAAAAAATACAAGAAAGAGATAACACCAAAACTAACAAATTCTAAAATTGAATAGTAAATTTAACTTCAAACTTCCCATGAACAAGGTCAAAAGATAATACCCCTGAATAAGAAAACTGTTTAATTTTTATAAGAATGTGGGAGAGTATGTTAGCAAAATGTGTAAACTTCAACCAAGAAGTATACTATAATATTTCATGTGTTGAAATTTTTAATCAAAAGAGGTCTAAATTTTAGAATAATGAGTATTTACCCTTTTTTAGCAGAGGGGACAAATATGATTTAATTGCTTTTTGCTCATGCCTGCTTTAAATTGTGTTTAGTCTTACTTTATATGTTCCATGATGCTTCTAAACTACTTTTTGTGAGATGCAAAATATAATTGATATAGTTGAGGATTATTATACTGGGTTACTTAGTTGAATTATTTTGGTAGGAAACAAATGAGATTTTAGGAGGCTGTAACTGAGCCCTGGACACTTTAAGGACCAGCCACACATATAGGAAGCTATTGGAAAGGAACAAATTTTCAAACTGGTCAGAGGACTTGTCATCAGCCTGTCAGGATACATTTTAGATAAAGTTTGAGTTTGTTGAGATAACTGGTTCACAGTCTGAAACAAAATACTGTAAACTGCTTACTTTGGAGACAATGGTGGAGAATAGTAAGATAAAAGAGAATATGTTTGTGGATAGTATGGGATTGGAACAGTCAATCACATAATTCCCATGAAAGGAGGATCCTCCATTGACAAACTGTCACCAGTCATCCATAAGGCTGGCTACATGAATAATGCTAAAAAAGGATGGTCATTCCTTCAAAACCATTTATCCACCACAGAAGGTTGGCATTAACAAACAAATCAAATTTCAACTTAGGCATGCTTATATTAAGTTTTGGGTAGTAGAGGATTGGAGACTATATTAAATCCAAAAGCAAGGCTTTTAATTTCCATTTGTAATTTCTATTCATTTAACATTATTAGATGTATTAAAATGAAGGAATGGGGGACTTATTTCAAACAGAACTAAGTTATGATTTTCAGAAGTTCGCAAAAGTAGCAAAAACTAAACATGAAAAGAGACAGAAATTGGTAACAGTGGTCATATGTTAGAAAACTAAAACTGGTTTGTCGAGATAACTTCATGTGATAAAAGTGGTGTTTGAATTTTGTTGCATGTTTTCCTAGAGCCTCCTCTAAAAATATGCATTTACCAGGCCTATTAAGTTTTTCAGCAGTTTTCCATGAACTGTAAAAACTTTTAATTCTTTTAAAAATTAAATATAAATGCTTATAAAGTCAGGAAGCTGAGTGATGGGTACATGGGATCTCTGGACTATATTTGCAACTTGTGCATCTACAATTTCAGAACAATTTTTGAGTAAATTAGTAAAAGTTTATAATTATCTACATAAATTATAATTTAAAATGTAATGTTCCAAAACAGTATTTTAAATCCACAATATAAATTAAATACAATTTATTTATTTTATTCTTGAGTTTAAAGAAAATAATAATTCAAGTTTATAACAAATACTTATCTCAAGATCTCTTTTGCACTACCTAAAGCTAAGAACACTTTTTCCCTGTGGGATATCAAAAATTCTGTGATTTCATGTTTCTAATTACATTTTTTATTCCTTTGGTACTGGGGTTAACTTCTTTTTTTGAGTGGAGGAAAATCATAAAGTTCCCTATGACTAAAAAAGTTCCCTATGACTAAACTATATAGAGTACAAAGTTAGATTATGTCAAAGTTAGTGCTGACATAATCAGTCAACTCCATGAACCCCTGGTTTGCACCGACCAGTTTCTTCTTGGTGCCAATTTTGTATATATCTTTGGCATGAATTAAGGTTAACTGCCTTTGATTATTTAAGATGACTGGGCTTTCTTTTGAGAATGATATATGTTGAAAAGGGTTCTTCTGTCTCCTTGTGATAGTGCTTCTTTGCCTTGTATTTGTTCTCTCTCTAGATATACAGTGTGACAAGATATTCATGAGGACCAGGCTTTCATGAAGAAGGTGGGCATGTCTGTGTGTTTTTTGTTTTAAGCTCATAGAGGGGTAGTAATTAAAAAGAAAAAAAAAGAAGAAATTGCAATAAAAATAAAAAAATAGACAATCTTATGGAAATAAAAGAAACTATTGACCAAATTAAAAAGATTCTGGATACTCATAGTACAAGACTAGAGGAAGCAGAACAGTGAATTAGTGACATCAAGAATGACAGAATGGAAAATGAAAGAACAAAAGAATGGGGAAAACTTGAAAAAATCAATATGGACCTCAGGGATATGATAGAGAAGAAAAAACATCCAAAAACAAGACACATTGGTGTTCCAGAAGGGGAAGAGAAGGGTAAAGGTCCAGGAAGAGTATTCAAATAAGTTGTTGGAGAAAACTTTCAAAACATTTTAAACCACATAAATACACAAATCATAAATGCCCAGTGAACTCCAAATAGAATAAATTCAAATAAACACACTCTGAGACGTATTCTGAACATATTGTCAAATACTAAAGAGAAGGAGCAAGTCCTGAAAGCAGCAAGAGAAAAGCAGTTCAGCACTTAGAAAGGAACTGTATAAGACTAAGTAGTGAATACTCAGTGGCCACCATGGAGGTGAGAAGGCAGTGTCATGATATATTTAAAATTCTGAGAGAAAAATTTCCAACAAAGAATACTTTATCCAGCAAAGCTCTCCTTCAAAGTTTAGGGAGAGCTTAAAATTTTCACAGAAAAACAAATGCTGAGAGAATTTGTAAACAAGAGACCTGTCCTACTTGAGATACTAAAGGGAGCCCTAGTGACAGAGAAACAAAGAAAGGAGGTAGAGATATGAAGAAAGTATGGGTATGTTAAAGTGCATTAAGACAGAAGGAAACATATATCTGACAAACAGAAACCAATGGATACCAATGGCTGATTCAAGAAACACCTTCAAAGAAATAACATTGAATGTAAATGGATTAAACTTCCCAATTAAAAGATATAGATTGGCAGAATGGGTCAAAAAATATGAATCATCAATATGTTGTATACAAGAGACTCATCTTAGACACAGGGACACAAAGAAATTGAAAGTGAAAGGATGGAAAAATATTTCATGCAAGCTACAGCCAAAAGAAAGCAAGAGTAGCAATATTAATCTCAGATAAAATAGACTTTAAATGCAAGGATGTTATGAGAGACAAAGAAGGCCACTACATACTAATAAAAGGGGCAATTCAACAAGAAGAAATAAGCAATCAAAAATGTTTATGAACCCAATCAAGGTGTCACCAAATCCATGAGACAAACACTGGCAAAATTAAAGGAAGCAATAGATGTTTCCACAATAATTGTGGGAGATTTCAACACATCTCTCTCTCCTATAGACAGAAGACCAATAAGTAAATTAATGAATTTGATTTAACAGAAGTATATAGAATATTACATCCCAAACCACCAGGATACACATTCTGCTCTTGTGCTCACAGAACTTTCTCCAGAATGGATCATATGCTGGGACATAAAACAAGCTTCAATAAATTTAAAAAATTGAAACTATTCAAAGCACATTCCCCGACCACAATGAAATACAACTAGAAATCAATAACCTTCAGAGGTTTAGAAAATTCAAAAATATCTGGAGGTTAAACAACACAATCCTAAACAATCGGTGCATTAAAGAAGAAATAGCAAGAGAAATTGCTAAATATATAGAGATGAATGAAAATGAGAACACAACATATCAAAACACTTGAGATGCAGCAAAAATGGTAGTGAGGGGGAAATTTATAGCACTAAAAGCATACTTCAAAAAGGAAGAAAGAGCTAAAACCGAACATCTAATGGAGTAACTGAAGAAGCTAGAAAATTAACAGCAAACTAATCCTAAACCAAGTAAAAGGAAAGAAATAACAAGGATTAAAGCAAAACTAAATGACAGAGAGAACAACAACAACAACAACAAAAAACAATAGAATAAATAACACCAAAAGTTGGTTCTTTGAGAGGATCAACAAGATTGACAAGTCCCTATCTAGACTGACAAAATCAAAGAGAGAAGACCCATGTAAACCAAATAATGAATGCAAAGGGTGAAATTTCTGCAGAACCTGAGGAAATCAAAAACTTATATGAGGATACTATGAACAACTGTATGCCAACAAACTGGGATAACATAGAGGAAATAGACAATTTCCTGGAAATATATGAAAAACCTAGACTGACCAGAGAAGAAGTAGAAGACTTCACCCAACCAGCCACAAGCAAAGAGATCCAATCAGTCATCAAAAAACTTCCCACAAATAAATGCCCAGGGCCAGATGGCTTCACAGGGGAATTCTATCAGACTTTCCAAAAAGAATTGATACCAATCTTACTTAAACTCTTTCAAAACATTGAAGCAAAGAGAACACTAGCTAACATATTTTATGAAGCTAACATCAATCTCATACCAAAACCAAGCAAAGCTCCTACACAAAAGGAAAACTGCAGGCCAATCTCCCTAATGAGCATACATGCAAAAATTCTCAACAAAATGCTTGCAAATTGAATCCAAAGACACATTAAAAAAATCATACACCATGACCAAGTGGGGTTCATTCCAGGCATGCAAGGATGTTTCAACATAAGAAAATCAATCAATGTATTAAAACACATTAACAAATCAAAAGAAAAATCAAATGATCATCTCAGTATATGCTGAAAAATCATTTGAGAGCATCCAACATCTCTTTTTGATAAAAAAACACTACAAAATGTAGGAATGAAAGGAAACTTTCTCAATATGATAAAGACAATATATGAAAAAAACACAGCTATCATAGTACTCCATGATGAGAGACTGAAAGCCTTCCTTGTAAGATCTGGAATGAGACAAGGATGCCCTCTGTCACCACTGTTATTCAACATTGTGCTAGAAGTGCTAGCCAGGGCAATTCAGGAAGACAAAGAAATTAAATGCACCCAAATTGGACCATTATTTGCAGATGATATTATCTTATATCTGGAAAACCCTGAGAAATTGATAACACAGCTACTAGAACTAATAAATTTAGCAAAGTAGCAAGATACAAGGTAAATGCACATAAGGCAGTAATATTCCTATACATTAGAAGTGACCAAAGTGAAGAGACACTCAAGAAAAAGATACCATTTTTGATAGCAACAAAAAAATTAAGTAAGGGAAAACTTAACCAAAGGTGTAAAAGACCTATACAAAGAAAACTGCATAAATCTACTAAAAGAAACAGAAAGGAACCTTAAAAGATGGAAAAATATTCCATGTTAATGGATAGAAAGGCTAAATGTCATTGATGTCAATTCTAGTCAAACTCATCTACAGATTCAATGCATTCCCTATAAAATGACAACAACCTACTTTGCTGACTTGGAAAAGCTATTTATCAAGTTTATTTGGAAAGAGAAGATGACTTGAATTGCTAAAAACTCTCTAAAAAAGAAAAATGATGTGGGAGGACTTACACTCCCTGACTTTGAAGCTTATTATAAAGCCACAGTAGTCAAAACATCATGGTACTCACACAAAGATAGACATACTGATCATAGAAATCAAATTGAAAATTTGGAGATAGACTTCCAGATCTATGGCTGACTGATCTTTGATAAGGCTTCCAAAGACACTGAACTGAGACATAGCACACTTTTCAACAAATGGCTGGGAGAGTTGGATATCCATATCCAAAAGCATGAAAGAGGACACCTACCTCACACCCTACAAAAAAATTACCTGAAAGTGGATCAAAAACCTCAATATAAAAGAAAGTACCATAAAACTCCTAGAAGATACTGTAGGGAAACATCTTCAAGACCATGTATTAGGTGGTCACTTTCTAGACCTTATACCAAAAGCACAAGCAACAAAAGAAAAAATAGATAAATCAGAACTGCTCAAACTTGGAAGTTTCTGTACCTTAAAGGAATTTGTCAAAAAGGTGATGAGGCAGCCAACTCAATGGAAAAACTTTTGGAAACCATGTATCTGACAGAAGACTGATATCTTGTATATATAAAGAAATCCTACAACTCAATAATACAGACAGCCCAATTATAAAGTGGGCAAAAGATATGAAAAGACAGTTCTCTGAAGAGGAAATACAAATGACCAAGAAACCCAAGAAAAAAATGCTCAGCTTCACTAGCTGTTAGAGAATTGCAAATTAAGACAACAGCAAGATACTGTCTCACACCAGTTAGAATGGCTGCCATTAAAGAAACATGAAATTACAAATGCTGGACAGGATGTGGAGAAATTGAACCTCTTATTCATTCTGGCAATTACTTAGAAAACTAGATGTAGAGTTACCCTTCAATCCTGCAATTGCCCTTCTCAGTATATACCTGGAAGATCTGAAAGCAGCGACATGAACAGATATCTGTACACCAATGTTCATAGCAGCATCATGCACAGTTGCCAAGAAATGGAAACAATCCAAATGTCCTTCAACAGATGAGTGGATAGATAAAATATGGTATATAAACATGATGGAATACTATGCAGCAGTAAGAAGGAATGATGTTGTGAAATGTATGACAACATGGATGAACCTTGAAGACATAATGCTAAGCAAAATAAGCCAGGCACAAAAATAGAGATATTATATGCTACCACTAATGTGATCATTGAAAAATATAAAATAAGTGGTTTATAATGTAGAATGTAGGGGACCAAGTGATAGAGAGCAATTAGTGAAGGGCTACAATATCCCAATAAGAACAGATAAGCTGTTGTGGGTAAATTTAATGTTCTGGGAATGCTCAGGAATGACTCTGGTTTGTTAATTTCTGGTGGGTATGGTAGGAACAAGTTCACAGAAATGTTGCTATATTAGGTTATTTGGAAGTAAAGTAGTTATTTTAGATTAGTTGGCTTTTTCTTATTCCCTTATTTTTGTTTGTTTAAAATTTTTTTATTGTATTTTTAAAATTTTCATTATAGTTAATAGTTAATTAAAAAAACAATACAAAATATGCAGAGCCCCCCTGAGGTGCTGTGGGAGAATACAGGGTCTTTGGCCTACCCCTCGATGGTTGTTGATGTGCTCACAGTTGTGGGAGACTGGTGATTTGATGGGCTGAACCCTCTATCATGGGACTTGACCTTGGGAAGTCTGTTACTGCAAAGGAGAGGCTAGGCCTCCTTATAATTGTGGCTAAGTGTTTCCTCCTAAATGCCTCTTTGTTGCTTAGATATGACCCTCTCTCTCCAGGTAAGCCAACTTGGCATTTGAAATCACTGCCCTTCCTGCTATGTGAGATCTGATACCCATGGTGTAAATCTCCCTGGCAATGCAGGATATGACTCCTGGGGAGGAATCTAGACCCAGCATCACGGGATAGAGTATATCTTCCTGACCAAAAGGGGATGTGAAATAAAATGAAATAAGTTTCAGTGACTGAGAGATTCCAAAAGCAGCTGAGAGGTCACTTCAGTGGGCACACTTATGCACAATATAGATAATCCTTTTTAGGTTCTAATAAATTTGAATAGCAACCAGTAAATACCTGAAACTATCAAACTGAAACCCAGAACCCTTGAATCTTGAAGATGATTGTATAAAAATGTAGCTTATGAGAGGTGACAATGTGATTGGGGAAGCCATGTGGATCACATGTCCCTTTGCCCTGTCTATGGTTGGATGAGTAAAAAAAATGGGGGCAGGAAAAAAAACACCCAATGTTCTTTTTTACTTTAATTGTTCTTTTTCACTTTAATTTTTATTTTTGTTATTTTTGTGTGTATGGTACTGAAAATGTTCCAAAATTAATTTTGCTGATGAATGCACAACTATGTAATGGTACTATGAACAATTGATTGTATGCTTTATATGACTACATGGTATATGAATATATCTCAATAAAATTGAATTAAAAATAATTTACAATAGAAATTATAAAGATGAGAATTGTAAACATACAGTTGATGGAAAAGTTGGACACATAAGAATAGGTATTACAGGATTGAATTCATGTAAATTGCAATGAGGGTCAAAATAACCTCAGCTCTTTGAATTTCACCCTGTGGCTAAGAGGGAGCCTCTAAACATAAAGGATCCTCTTGGAACCTGGCTTTGGTTTGCATATTTCCAGTCTTGTGGTTAGAGGGCTTATTTCATTTTTGGATATTCATTGAGCACATGACAGGGCACTTTCCCATAAATATGTTACAGCTCAATGAAAGTAAAGTCTTGAAACTTCACCTGGCACTCTCAGTTTGACAGGCTTCTATGACATATAACCACACAATGGTTTCACTTAAAAATATAAGTTTTATGGCTCAAGATTTAAAGCTAGGAGAACAAAATCATGCCATCGACAAGGCAAAGCTGTCTCTAAAAAGTCTGCAAATACTGTTTCCAGATGCTCATGATCTTGGGTTCTTTTGCTTGTACCCCTGCCTTGCTAAACTTTCTGGTTTCTTCCACGTTCCCTTCTGAGTTCCATTGACTTCTGGTTTTGGGCTTCAAACTCATCTCTGTGGCTTTTTCTTACTATAAATTCTAGTTTCTTTTTCTTTATGTCTGAATTTATTCTGCTTATAGAGGATTCCAGTAATCTAGATTAAGGACAAATTTTATTCAGTTGGGTCACAATTTAACTAAAAACAGTTCTTCAATAGATCTTATTTACAATGGTTTCACACATAAAAGAATGTGGATTAAGATTAAGAAGTCTAAATTGGGGTCCATAATTCAGTCAAACCCAACCTTCCATGGTATAAAAATGTAGAATGTTATATTTGGAAGACTTACCCCTCACATGCCAATATCTATGTTCCTGGATTTACTGTAGATAAATCCATCCTTCCTTCCATATCACTTTCTGCTACACTTCTGGGGTCCCTTGGAACATCAATACAGCAAAATAAAGCAAGAGTTCTGTTTCATTAATCAATGACCAGGCACAAATTCCCTGGACTCAGTGCATATTTGGGTAGAAAAATGTTTATTTTTTCTTAGTCAGGGAATGGTGATAAGGAGTTGAGGGGAAAGGATATAATATTTATATTCAAGGAAAGTTCTAAAATAGAATTTCCATGACTGTTTATTAAATATTTGGTTTTGAGTGCCAGTTTTTACTAAGAAATTCATTCAGCTGCTGAGGGTAGAAGTGAAAGTCAAGTTTGATGGTTCCCAACAAATCTTACTGAATTGTAGTTTACACTTATGTTGGATATTTTGCAGAAATAACTCCAATTTTCCACCTTTCTAAGAATCCATGCTTGTTCAGTGGTTCTCTGCAGGTCCTCCTATCTAGAGATTGAGATTTTAAATCACTTTTGATTCAGGGCTTGACTTTAAGGGTCTTATTTCATCCAAGAGAATATTGTGTTAGTGACAGTATGGCTCCAGGGGGCTTGGAGATTTTAACAGCTCTTTCATGGAGACCTGGCTCTGCCATTTCAACACTAGGAAACCTGCTGGAAGATGAGGGGACATATATAGCAGAAACAAGTTTTCTCAGTAAATGATACCACAAACAATGCTCTATCCAGAAAAGCGACAAGTATGTAAGAGGTTCCTACCTGAATCTGCAGAGCCTTACCTGCTGACACAAGGCAGCATAGAGCCCTATGAAGGTCTCTGCAGTGATCAACAAAAAATCCAAGCCATACTTGGTGGGCTAATGAAAGCATTGTCTTAAATGTTTATTTTTGAGATGTCCTGTTATGCAGCCATATGTAATTGATATCATAATCCTTGTCAGAATTGAAGTTAGTCAGAATAACCAGGCACTACTTATTTTGAGGATACCTTCAGATATTTGAAGACCATATGCATTATCACAGTGTTATTTCAGTTTTTTGTTTGTTTGTTTACAAATAAGTGTATTAAAAAGTGACTGCTTTTAAGATTCAATTTGGAGTAAAGACTAGATATTGAATGGACATGCACATTTTTCCAGGAATCACTTGTGTCCTGACTCAGAGCACTCCATTCTAAGAGGAATCATTAGGCAGAATTTTGAGCTCTTACGTATGTCAACTTTTCATCATGAAGATTATAGAAAATGTAGAATATTAGGGTTATAAATACTGGATGATATCATATCCATATCATAGATTGCTCATTAAAGAAATCTTCAATATTATTGACAAAAATTTTAATGCAATTTTATTGAGATATATTCTCACACCATAAAATTATCCAAAGTGTGCAATCAATTGTTCACAGTATCAACACATAGTTGTGCATTCATCAACACAATCAATTTTTTGAGCATTTTTATTTCACCAAATAAGAATAAAAATAAAAATAATAGTAAAAATGAACACTCAAAACATCTCATACTCCTTTTCCCCTACTATACATGTACTTTGTGTCCCCCTTTTTTTTACTCATTTGTCCATACACTGGATAAAAGGAGGGTGAGACACAACGTTTTCACAATTACACAGTCATACTGTGATAATTTCAGCCTCCTCGAGAAATGCAGAGAACAGCAGCAGCCTCTGAGGCCTTGACAGAAACCAGCCGGCAGCAATAAGAGATTAACCCCCCCATCTAGAACTGATGTCAACTAAAAAACTTTTTGCTACAAAGTTTTCTTCCTCCTCCTCCTCCCTCCACATGTTCCCATGAGCATATAATTCATTCTCCCTGCCACATCTGGTGCAGACACCTTGTGGGCTGCCCAGGTGGGCTCCTTTCCACTCTCAGAATAAATGCCTTTGTCTGAACTCCTCAGCTATCTCTCCTTTCTGGTGATCAGGGTTTCCTTTCATCTGGTGCCAAAACCCAGGATCAAATGAGGAAACTTGGAGTGTGGCATCCTGGTTATGGCCTCACTACTAGGGAAACAGTGGGCAGTGGCAGCTCACCCGGGCTTACTCCCTAACCTTGGCTGTGACAGGTCAAGGCACCTGGGTCTCACCATCCAATTCATCCAGTCACAGCCTCATTACTGGGGAAGCAGTGGGCAGTGGCATCTCACCCAGGCTAAGTCCCTAACATTGGCTTACTGATTTGAAGACCCACCTGTTAGACACTTATCAGAACTCTCCCCACTGTAAAGCCACATAAGTGAAATCACCTCCTCCCTTCCTGTCTCTCTCTTCACCTCTTATGTCTCTCTCTTTGTCTCTGGTGCCCCTTCTCTCTCTGTGCCCACTCTTCCACCCAAAAGCCCCAGTGCCAGACCACAACCAGGTCTCCAGACCCACTGCTGGGCAGGTGTCCTGGCTCCTGGGATAGTTTGGGGATGTCCAACTTCCCACTGAGCCTCCATTTCTTTGCCCTAATTTAGGAGCAAATTTGGGGACATCCTCCTCTTGGGTTATGGGTCCCAGGCAGCACCATAGAATGGGTACAAGATCCTCTCTTCCCCTGTCCCCTACATTCAGGCCTTCTTTTCTTTACATGCTTGTCCTTCCCTTTGTTCCATGTGCTCCACCAACAACATCATTGTGGCTTGCAAACCTCCTCTTCCTCCTGTCTCTGCTGACATTTCCTCTGCTCCTCCCCCTCCTTATCAAAACCCCTCTGATACCTTCAACCCCATGGACTTAGCTGCCCCTCCTCAGCCCACACCACCTCCTGCAAAGCACTCCTCCAGCCCCAGCTCTCCAAGTTCCTCCACCCCTTTCACCTGTTCCACCTCTCTGTCCGCCACCTCCTTAAAGCCAATACCTGCCCTCAACACTACCCCACAGCATGACCACTCCTCCCACTCCAGGAAGTTTAATTTTAATAGTAATAGCATGTTGTATAAAAGGAATAAAGAATGTTTTTCTAATTAAAAGGAAAAAGGAAAATGGCTTTGTCCTAAATAACTGGTTGTTTAGGAATGTGGGATGGATCCTGAATGGAGGTAGAAAGTTGCAGAAGGTTAGTGATGGGGGAAACTTATTTCTGTAGTCAAACTTAAAAAATAGATACAGAAAGTTACAAAAAGTTTACAAAAAAGGAATTTGTTTATGTGGTCAAACTTAAAAAATGGTAAAAACTAGTAATATCACTGCTTAGCAATGAAACCTCACAACTTAAAAAAAGTGGTTTTGTAAAACAGAAAAGCAATAAATATTCTAACCACCACCCAAAGCAATAATTAATATTCAATGTTGTATGTATGTGCCTAATTCACAAAATGTAAACATTCCTCACCATACTCCAAGCTCCTCATATTACTGTCTCCTGCTGTTGTACTATCAACCTGGCCACTCTGCTTCTCCTTTTCCTATCCTACTTCTCATTTCCTCTACACTCATTCTGGAACCTCATTTCTTGCAATTTCTAACCAAGTTTATTCACAAAACTGTTCAATTCATAAGAAACCAAGTGGTCAGCAGCATACTCCTCCTCCAGTGAAAACCACCTAACCAGCCACTACCCTGCAATGAGCCATAGGGACAACTCTATGCCCCCACCAGAAAGAAGCAAATACAGAAGATGGATCTGCACCCTCTCACCACCCCTAGAAATTAAAAGAAAAGCCTGAAATGTTAGGCAAAACTCTCTACCTCCAACACATACACAACACACCCTTAGAATCTCTCCTAGAGCAGATATAACTGTTTACATAAAACCCACTCTTAGCTAATGTAGCAGTCTAAGCAAGAACATAAATGGTTTTCCAAAATGTAATAGCCTCCTTGATGTCAACTCCTTATCTTACCCTGAACACCCCTAACATCAACTCCTTTTCCTACCCTGAGGAAAGCAATCCCCTAACTCAACTCCTTACTTTTCTATCTTACCAACCAACAAAAAATCCCTCAAAGTACCCTGCAATCCCCCAATAACCCAAGTCTATCATACACCTTCATGACCTCAAATCGATTATACAAAAACTCTTCACCTGAAACATCTTAAAATTAACCCACTCTCCATGTAACACCCCCATTCTACCCATCCACAAGCCCTCAGGGCCATCAACCAAGCTGTAATCCCCATACACCCCATAGTCCCTGTCCTAGTTTGCTAATGCTGCAGAATGCAAAACACCAGAGATGGACAGGCTTTTATAAAGCGGGGGTTTATTTCACTTCACAGTTACAGTCTTAAGGCCACAAAGCATCCAAGGTAACACACCAGCAATCGGGTACCTTCACCGGAGGATGGCCAATGGCGTCCTTAAAACCTCTGTTAGCTAGGAAGGCAGCTGGCGTCTGCTGCAAAGCTCCGGCCTCAAAACGGCTTTCTCCCAGAACGTTCCTTTCTAGCAAGCTTGCTTCTCTTCAAAACATCACTCCCAGCTACACTCTCTTTCTTCCCCTCGAGTCAGCTCATTTATATAGCTCCACCGATAAGGGCCCACCCTGAATGGGCGGGGCCACGCCTCCATGGGAACATCTCATCAGAATCATCTCCCACAGCTGGGTGGGGCACATTCCAAGCAAATCCAACCAGCACCAAAAACGTTTGCCCCACACAAGACCACAAAGATAATGGCATTTGGGGGACACAATACATTCAAACCGGCACAGTCCCCAACCCATTCACCTCCCTCTCCCAAATTCCACATCCATCACCATGCATTTTGCAGTCCTAAACCTTCTAACCACTGCCCATAGAGACTTTTGTGCTCTATTACAGGAACAATGTTGCTTCTTCACAAACCAATCAGGTATCATCAAAAAAAAAAAAAAAAAAAAACCTGCAAGCAAGCTATCTGCCTCTGACAACTACCAACCTCCTCAGCAGAAAGTCACTACAGAAGCATAACATTGCCCTTTAACCCCCATCACCCAAAAGATCAGGATGATAAGTCCAGCCTCCTTAAGAAATTCAGAGAGCAGCAGCAGCATCTGAGGCCTTGAAGAAAACCAGCCCACAGCAGAAAGATAACAGCAGCCTCTGAGGTCTTGACAGAAACCAGCCTGTGTCAATAAGAGATTAACACCCCCCCCCATTCAGAACTGACATCAACTAAAAAACTTTTTGCTACAAACTTTTCTCTTCCTTTTCCTCCCTCCATAGATTCTCACATGCATATAATGCATTCTCCCTGCCACAGCCGGTACAGATGCTACTTTGTGTCCTGCCCAGGTGGGCTCCTTTCCACTCTCAAACACCGTCACCTGAACTCCTCAGCTGTCTCTCCTCTCTGGAGATTGGGGGTTCCTTTCATACTGTATAAGTTATGTAGTTATATGATCATCTTCAATAATCAAAGATACTGGATTGCAGTTTAATAGTTTTAGGTATTTCATTCTAGTTATTCTCATACTGTAAAATCCAAAAAGGGATATCTGTATAATTCTTAAGAATAACCTCCAGAATGACCTCTTGTCTCAATTTGAGATCTCTTAGCCATTGCAACTTTATTTTGCTTAATTTCTTTTCCCCCTTTTTGTAGGAAGACTTTATCAATCCCATGATGCTGGGTCCAGGCTCATCCCAAGGAGTCATGTCCCATGTTTCCAGGGAGATTTACAGCCTGGAAGTGATATCCCATGTGGGAGGGGGCAGGCAGTGAGTTTACCTGTTGAATGGGCTTAGAAAGAGGCTATATCTGAAAAAAAAAGTTTATCTGGCGGTCACTCTTAAGCACCATTATAAGTAGGCTTAACTTCTCCTTTGCAGTAGCAAGCTTCATAAAGGCAAGACCCAAGATTGAGTATTTGGCCTACTACAATGGTAGTCCCCAATGCTTGTGAGAATATCAATAATTCCCCAGGTGGGGAAGTTTAATGTTTCCACACTTTCCCCAAGGTCCTCAATAGGACCCTGCAAATACTGCTTACTCTCTGTCCAAATGACTCTAGGATGTATCAAGGTTTCACACTAAACTGGACAAACCCACCAAATATCACCCTCTATTCAAGGTTACATGTAATTTTGGTGTTTGAATAAACTTACCATACAAATTAAATTATATAGCCTGTTACAGAATGTATAGATTTTCACCAAATAAACATCTCATCCTTTGGTCTCACACAGAAGTTGAGTTTTTAAAACACAATCAATATCACCCTTCACCCAATTGATGTCTAATCTCAATTTTTTAAGCATTTGCTGCCTGGGGTAAGGCTAACATCCATAGCTGCTGAATTCTGGCTCCAAGTTTGAGGTGTCAAACAGATTCTCAAAGTTACAGGGACTGACCAGGTTATGCGCAAACTGCTCAGCATCTTAGAATTTAGAGATTACCACTGCAACTCATGAATAGGTGTGACTGCTGTAAGAACTTAGAATCTAGGAACCTTCACCACAAGGCTTCTACTGACAACCCAAGCCCTCAGTTTCAACTCTCAAGTTCCACACCTTATATTTAGTCCACTTGGTGAGACATTATAATGCAAGTCTTTATGGTTTTGGCTTATTTCATTCAACATACTGTCCAAAAGGTCAATTCACCTAGGTGCATACCTCACAACTTCATTTCTTCTTGCCTTTGCTTGGTATTCCATTGTATGTATACACCACAGCTCACCATTCCATTTATCAGTCAGTGTATTCTTAGGCCACTTCCATCAGTCGTCAATTGCAAATATGGCTGCAATAAACACTCATGTCCTGCTCTCAGTTCTTCCAAGTGTATACCCAACATGAAGCAGACCATATAGCAACCTCATGGTTGCAGGACCATATAACAACCCCATAGTTACCTTCCTGTGGAACCACCACACTGCTCTTCAGCTTGGCTGTGCCATTCTACTTCCCTACCAAGAATGAATTGGTACATCCCTCTCTCCATATTTTCTCCAGAACTTGTATCACTCTTTTAAAGAGTTTTATTCACACACCATACAATCTTACATATGCAAAAAAAGATTCCCAGTATAATTACATCTTATGCATTCACCACCACAGTCTATTTGAGGATATTTCCATCTGTTCACCAAAGAAAGAGGAAAAGTAGAAAAAAATGAAGAGTAAAAATACAAGAATAGAAGAAGAATAAAAGTAAAATACAATGAAAATATCAGAAAGCATCACCACCACCAAAAATCCCATATCACTTTCCTATATCCCCCTATTATAGATATTTAGATTTAGTATATTTCCTTGGTTCAATTAATGGAAGCATCTTACAATGTTACTATTAACTAAAAACCCTAGTTTGCATTTATTGTATTTTTCTCCTGTACCATCTTATTTTCAACACCTTGCAATATTGACATTCATTGGTTCTCCCTCATTTAAAAACATTCTTATATTTGTATATTTAATCACCATCCTTGACCTCTCTAGGTTTCACTATGTTATACAATCCTAGTTTTTATCTTCCATCTTTCCTTCTGGTTTAGTACATGCCCTTAACCTTCCTTTTTAAACCTTACTCTCATCTTTGTTCAGAGAATTTACTATTATACTGTACATTCCATTTCTAGACCTGTGCAATCAATTCTGTTGAATCTTCTGTGTTCCTTCAGCATCAAGTGCCTGATCCCTAACCTCTTTCTGTCTCCTGATAATCTGTTTTCTCAACTCTCAAATTTCTCTCATCCATGTTAGTCCATATTAGTGAGACCATACAGTATCTGACCTTTTGTATTGGCTAATTTAACTCAATATAATGTCTACTGTCTACAATTTGTCTTTTGGATTTTATATATTCTATGTTATTTTACTTTTAATTTTCCTCTCTCTCTTTTTACCCTTATAGGTGGACCTCATTTCTACATTCTTCTCCAAACTTCACTCCCCTGTCTTGTTCTATCTGCCTTCAGTGATCCCTGTAGTATGTCTTGTAGAACAGGTGTCTTGTTCACAAACTCTCTCAGTGTCTGTTTGTAAAAAAATATTTTAAACTTTCCCTAATTTTTGAAGGACAGTTTTGCCATATATAGAATTATTAGTTGGCATTTTTTTTCTTTCAGTATCTTAAATATATCATACAATTTCTTTCTTGCCTCCAGGGTTTCTACTGAGAAATCCTCACATATTCTTATTGAGCTTCTTTTGTATGTGATGGATCAATTTTCTTTTGCTGCTTCCAGAATTCTCTCTCTGTATTTTACATTTCATAATCTGATTATTAAGTGCCTTGGAGTTGCTCTACTTGGATCTATTCTCTTTGGGGTATGCTATGCTTCCTGGATCTGTAATTTTATGTCTTTCACAACAGATGGTAGATTTTTGTGTTCATTTCCTCCACTATTGTTTCTTCCCCTTTTCCCATCTCTTCTTCTTCTGGACACCCATGACATGTGTGCTTCATGTTGTTATTCAGTCCCATGAGAATCTGCTCATAGTTTTCCATTCTTTACCCTATCTGCTCTTTTGTGGGTAGGATTTCAGATATCCTCCAGTTCATGAATCCTTTCATCTGCCTCCTCAAATCTGCTGTTCCATTTGCCCATTGTGTTTTTCTTCTCTTCTATTCTTTCATTCTCATAAGTTCTGCCAATTGTTTCTCCCAATTTTGTGTTTTTTTTCAATTATGTTTGTCCAATGTCTTCTTTATATCCTTTATATCCTTCAGCACTTTTGACATATATTCCCTCAACACATTGATTTAAATTTTGAATTTAGTTAGGAGATTTGATTAAAATCAGCTGTTTCAATTCCTGTAGCTCAGTTGAACTGCAAGTTTGTACCTTTGACTGGGCCATATCTTTACTCTTTCTAGTGTGATTTTTAATATTCTGTTGTCTAGTCATCTGATTTCCTTGATTACCCCAATCAGATTTTCCCAGACCAGATGGGCCCTGGTCTCAGAAGGAGGTTGTATTCAGTATCAGGTTTCTAGTTCAATGCTGCAATCTAAGCCCTTCTATCTGTTCCTTACTGGTGTACAATGTCCAGTCAGGGATGTCCCCAAATTAGCTGTCCCAGACTATTTTATAGTTGCCCGTGGCTATTTACTGGTTGCTTTAGGGTACTAACTAAATTTCACACCTCCCTAGGCCACCATCTTGACCTGCCTCTTTGACAGAATTTAGAGAAAATGCAGATATTTTGGTTACAGGAATGGAAAGAATCATATATTTTCCACTAGTAATGCAGAGCACATAACATAGACCTGCACCCATATGACTAAAACTTTTGCACATGGAAACCAAGTATTATTAAATAATTTGTACATGTAAATAATCTAAAACAATTATTTTCTTTACTAATGCTTGCATGATTTAAAGTTTGGTTTAAAATATTTAATGTCATTTTTTGTCTAAAATATATTCTATTCCCTGAAATTTCAAAGAATCATAACTTCTGTGTCTGACATTTTGAACATTTCAATCACTGCATTTCTCCTGCTCCAGAACCAATCAGTTTATGGCTTTCCACTAAAGAAGATTTTCAGAGCTTTATTTGACTTTATTCTTCAAAATGTAGATGAAAAGTTCCAATATGAGTATCAACACAGCATACATCACCAAGGCTGGTTCCCATGTATGTGCACTTTGCATAGCAAAAGATCTAATATACACACCTAGATTAGAACAGTAATATAAGAAGCAACTATGAGGTAAGATGCACAGGTGGAAAATATTTTATGTTTCCCTTGAACTGATGAGATTTTACATATGGATGAAACAATCTTAAAATAGGAGAAAATTATGCCAGTCAATGAACCTCCACCCAGCAGCCCAACTAAAAAATAAATCACTATATCATTGAGGAAGATGAAAGAACATGCAAGTTGTATCACTTGATTATATTCACAGAAGTGGGGGATTTCCAAGAGGGCACAAAAGGATAATCTCAATACCAGTAAATCTTGTAATAAATCATACAGGACACTTATAAACCATGAATTCAGAATCAGCAGGACACAGAGCTGGGCATTCATGATGAACCTGCAGTGAAGCAAGTGACAGATTGCCATGAAGTGGTCATAGGCCACATGGTGAGGAGGAAGCCCTCCAACACTGCAAAGAGTAAGAAATAGGACATCTGGATGAGGCAGCCTGCATAAGAAATGACTTTGAAGTATGTATCCGTATTCTCCAGCATCTTTGGAATGGTGGTGGAGGTAAAACAGATATCAGAAGAGGACAGGTTGGAAAGGAAGAAGTGCATTGGCATGTGAAGGAAGAGTCAGTGTTGGTGGCCAAGTTAATGAGCAAGTTCCCAAATACAGGGACCAGGTACATGGGCAGGAAGAAACCAAAAAGTAAGGAATGTAATTCTAGTTCCTCAGAAAATCCCAGAAGAAGAAATTCTATAATTTGTGTTTTATTTCCTGGTATGAGATGTTTGATGTGACTATCTAGATAGAGAGAAAGAATATGACTAAGTTTCAAACAATTAGCCATTACTGACCTATCTATATTTCACTGACAAGAATTTGTTCCTAGATTTTGTTACGAATTTCTTCCCCTTTCAGGGGATCCTTTGAACAATCTCTAATTGTTAATTCTTCTCCCACTTTCAGATAATCCCTCAAACTGTCATGCATTCCATAGTTTTTAAAATAAATTCCTGTATTCATTGAAGGAATGGATATTGAGTTCTTTGTAACAGAAAATGTCTAGCAAAGGGTGTACAGAGTGAAAATGAAATTGTCTACACTCTGTTCATGGAGAAAGAATGTAAGGAAATACACACATAACCATTACCTTCCATATTATTATCCATATTATTTGAAATGCTGCAGGGGAAAGAGAATGATATGGGAGAAGTAGAGAGAGAGAGAGAGAGAGAGAGAGAGAGAGAGAGAGAGAGAGAGAGAGAGAGAGAGGGAGATGCCCAAACATTTATCCCATGATGTTCCAGAAAAAAACACACATACAAGGTGATATTTGAGCACAGACCTCATATAAGAAAAGGCATGACCTCTTAGGATATCTGGGGATGTGATTCTTTTTTTCATATGGAATGCCCAGGGCAAAGAACCTAAGAAAAGGCAGCATTTATGATGTACAACTTCAACAAGGAAGGCAGTGTAGCAGTGGGGTAAGAGGAAGAATGATGAGAAATGGTGTCAAGGCAGGTTGAGGAATGAGTTTGCATCACTGTTGCATAAACTTAAACACACAGAGATTTATTTTCCACATGTTGTACCTCCTGCACTTTATTAATTTGGTTATAAATATGTCCCTGAAATTAAATGGAGTCTCTACTATTTCCATATATAGGTTTGCATTTGGACTCTAGTGTATGACACAACTATTGGAATTCATGAGCTCAGATTCCCCTACATATTGGATTGCCATAGTGCAAGAAACAAACACACACACACACAACCACACATCCCACAGGCACAGCATTCCTGGGCCTTCCGGGTCCTGTTAATAGCATCCTCTTCTCACACCCAACCATTTGGCCCTGGAGTGAATACAATGCCAGTTTACACCATCAAATTTCCTATTCCTAAAAAAGTAAGAAACAGAAACAAGAAAGTGAATCTGGAAGAACCCTGAAGGAAACAAACAATAAGCTTCATTTTGATGTGCTCATTTTCTTCCCTGGGTTTAAAAGAAACAAAAATCTGTTCAATAAGCAGAGACAGAAAGATGAAATGTAATTGAGTAAAAATATAAGATATAAGCTCAGGTCTACCCTGGCAGACTGTTCTGAAGGAAACTTATCTGGGTTCTGGTGGCATTCTGAAGTGGTATATCCCCTTGATGACCAGAAAAATTAAAAAGAGAATGAAAATTATTTATCAAAAGAAAGGTAGTGATATATTTTTACATAGTCAACACACCAAGCAGATTGAACACTCCAAAAGTAAAATGAGCATAAGGAACAAAGGAATAGTTCACAAAAAGAATATAATAATTACAGCAAATATTTGCAAGTTTTATGTGAAGCAGTAGAAGACTTTTAAATAACATGAAATGTAAAATGTTTGGAGTCAGATACCCCAGCTTTAGAATCTCAGTTGTACCATGTATTTGCTGATAAACTTTTGATAGTAAGAGTAACATTAGAAATCTTAATACAGTCACCATTATAGTAGGGAATACAATATCCATCATCCTCAGAAGTTAGATTCAAGATCAATATATGTAAAATATTTTGCATATATCCTACCTGTGAATATATGGGTGTTTATAACTCATAATGGGATGAGGATGATGTCTCTTTTTCTTCTCAACTGTCTCACATTCTTTTCATACTTCATGTCCCTAATTACATGGTTCTATTTTGTTTCCTTATCACATCTTCCAGCAATTGCATAATTAGCTGATACTCATATAGAGCCAGGAATCTTCTATATTATAAAATGGATCATCAAACTCCATGGCATACAACACCTAGTGACTTCTTGTGGGACAATAAAAGCAACATTTCATATCTTCAAACACAAGCTTGACTCTCCATGGCTAACCTGCCAGTGTCTTTTCTCACTGCTGTCTGCCCTCACTCAAGAGAGTGATCTTGACTTGCACCTTTGCCAGTACTCAATAATATCCAATCCAGTGACTTTTTGTTCTGCTTCCCTCTTTCTGGATTGTCTCCAACATTTCATGTGGATGTTTTTTCACTCCTGTTACTTACAGAAAAATCCTTCACCACTTCTGGGTAGTCTGGAGTCATCTTTTAAATCTTATTTTTAACATCCTCACAAGAAGACAATTATTTCTTGTGTGCACTTAATTTGGAGAGCAGGAACTATTATTCTGTGCTTCTTTTATTTAAATCCATGTGTTTTCTCTCTGACAAATGTGAGTTCCCTGAGGGATGAAGTGATATTCTACATACTTTTCCTTCCAGACATGGTCCTTTGGTGACTGGCTGTGTAGCTGATGAAATATATATTACAAGAATGAATGAAGGAATTCCATTTCACAGAAATGCCAATGATGAAGACAGAGAAGAAGCTGAGAATTGCTAAACTATGTATGGAAAGCATGTTAGATGCATATTTTGGATATTGTGAGTTTAGATCCCATAAATTGGTAAATACTGCCTTGACATGAGCTCTATATACCTCCATGATCTCCTTGTTATTCCCTGGACTATCCCATATTTATTTAGTCACACTGGTTTTATATGGAACCAAATGGAAAAAACTGGTCCTTCACTCACACCCATGTGCAAAGATCTTTTATTAATTTTTCTAGGGCTTTGGGTTTTCACAATACCAAAGGGCATACTCCATTCTTGGATTTCTCATTGTACAACTGCAAAGGACTTCCCTGAACATCCTCTCTAATAACCTGGGCAAACTCTGATGACCTCTGCTCTTACTTGGATTTTTCTCCATTCATATGCTGTCTCCCTAAGGACACTATACAGCAGTAAAATGTAGGATCTGAATGATAAGGGATAAGACCTGCTTTGTTCTCTTTTGGGCTTTAGGGAAGCTATGTGAAAAATTATGCATTTTTCAACAAGTTGGAAGAATATGATGTAATAATATGAATATAAAGTGTCAGGGAGAATGAAACTATGTTACATATCATTGTTTCAAAACAAATGTATTAGACAAAACTGAATGAAATATCTAAATCTTCATTCTGAAAAACAAGATGGAAAATAAGAAACAATTAAAAATATCAATGCTGATTAATGATTCAATAGGAAAGAACCTGGAAATAAAATCATATACAAAGACAGTTTTTGAAAAGATATGGAGAAAGCAGTAACAAAAGTTACAATTTCACCCCACATAAAGATAAATGAATTCAAACATGCTTGTGAATAGGATGAAGGTTGCAAGTAGTCAATTTGAAAAGAATTCTTCCAAATAATGAAAGAGGGTGATACAAACTTTAGAAATAAATCTAACCAAAATAAGAAAAGAGAGAAGTGAAACAGAAATGTTAAAACAAGGTGACAATGTAAATAAAAGTGATTTTTAACTCAAATGAAAAAGACTTTCTTAGTTTGAAAAGCAATGTGAGAAACACAGCATGTAAAACTGATAGACTGAACCACAGTTTATTACCTTTCAAACATTCCTCCTCAATTACATCTATACAAGCATGAAAGAAATAATCTGAGAACAACAAAATTGGTGGAAAATCTGCAGTTCTATTTTTTAAACAATATATTTAATAAACAAGTTTAAAAATTCTCAGACCCTAGTATACAAAAACAAACATGATCAAACAATTCCCAATGGTGAAAGTGAATGGCTAATAAACCAATAGTTTTTACCTCAACAATAAAAGAATAATTGTCAAGTAAAGGTTTTAGTATACCTTTGTCTAACACCTAAAAATTATCATATTTCATGTGAATAAGCAACATGACAAAGTTTGTCTCAGGTACTGAAATCTCAACATAATATCTACCTGCATTTGATTGGAATTTCCCATCAATCCACAAGCATGGTTCAATGTATCTTGTCTTGAAAATAAAAAAGAAATGTCTTCACTTCACTACATACATGTCTCCATATAATACCTCAATTTTTCCTACTCACCTTAACTTCAAATTTCCTTGAACAGATCCTCTACTCTTCTAGATTCACTTTATCCATCACAGTCCTTATTTGAATTGGGCTTTCATTCCTATTACTCAGTTGTTAAAATTGACCACCAGAATTGCTAATTCTATGGAATTTTCCTTTTCAAAAATATAATAAATATAACATCTATCAATTAATTAAGCAAACCAAAGCAAGGAGGATCGTTTGGTCCTGCATTAGACTCAACAATTCTAATGACCTCAGATAAAAGCTCTCAACTTTCATTCAACCATTCGCCTTTCTTCAGTATCTACTAAACCCTCCAAATGACCTGGATGGTGTTTCAGAGATGAAGATCTCCAGGTGGAAGTTTAAATTCCTCTCTGAGTATTTGGTGATGGAGACTGAAGCTCTGTCCCCAGATAAGATAGCAGGAAGGAGTCAGGCTTCAGTTCTCCAGCCAGAGTTATGACCCAAAGAAAGAGACATGTCAAATCTTGCCTGAGTATGCACAGCTGATAGACAGCCACATAGGAGATATTTACAGCTTGCTTATAGCTTCTCCTTAGCTACTTTGTCTCTCTTTATTCCAACCAATGATTGAGCATATCCTTTTTGAAAACTAATCTGAACAGAAAAAAAAAAGAAAATTACTCACTGATTGTTCCCAAGTGACCAGGATTTGAGACAGATGAATTCAGTATTATTATTCATCATCCATGGACTCTCCTTACTTCCTTAGATCTAACCACCTGAAAGACTATCTAATCCTTGAAGTGAAGTTTCTCCAATTTTTAAGACCAGAGAACCCATAATGATTAAGTTCATTGGATCTCTAAAGCACTGACTTTGGGTGAGGACAGAAACTTTGTTGTTGCCTCCAGAAATGTCCTACTGTTCTGTTCAACCAAGTAGATAACTGTTTTCATTTGACATATTACCCTGGATGCTGTACCCTTTTGCTTGGTGATGCTTTGCCCACTTAGGAATGTAATGCTTGTAACACAAATTAGGGATTGTATTGTTCCTCATTTATAAAATGTGTACCAATTATAAGAAATATATTTAGATATGTACAATTGTATGTTGGTATGTTTCTAACAACATATATGGCATATCTGATTTAATTTTACCCACATATCCTTGGATGGCACTCAGTTTAATTTGTTAATAGTTATGTTATTATTTATCTTCATTTAAACTGGAAATAAAAAATCAAACCTTTTTATTTTTTAAAAAGAATTTATAATAATAATGTAAATAAAACTCAATATTTTGCATTTTTACCACTTTCAAATATGTGATTCAGTGGTAATAATTATATTTGTTGTATTGGTTTACCATTACCAACATCTTTTATTTAAATTCTTTCATCACCTCAAACAGAATCTTTGAATCTTTAAGCACTATCTCTCCATTCTTCTTACACCTGACCCTTACTGTCCTGTAATCTACTATTTATTTCTATAAATTTCCTTGCTCTATATTTTTTATAGAAGCCAGATCATACAAAATTTGTCCTTTCCTGTCTGGATCATTTTATTCATGATATTGTCAATGTTCACTAATGTGGAGCATTTATAGAAAAACTTCATTTTTTACAGATCAGTAATATTACATGGTATGTATAACCATCCATTGGTTCTAAGATAATTAGATTGCATGTTCATTTTGGAAAATAGTGAAGAATAATACATGATAAAAGGGTGACTATGGTAAAGCAAACCTGGAAAAGTGAGGCCCAGGTATTGAAACAGAGGACATACAGAAACTGAGAGTAACTGTGGTAAGTGGGAACAGTATGTGACAGAATGAATAAGAATAAAACCCAAGTGACACTCCATGATTAACCATTGGAGAATTTCCTATATGGGTGCCTCACCCATCATATTTTCTTCTGTCTCCTGATTTAGCACAGTTAAACCAGTCCTTTCTTCCACATTGCTTCCTCCAGAACATCCTAGGCTCCACTGGGTCATCTAGATTTCATCAGTGAAGCAAGAGTTCCCCTTTTCCATTAATTATTGAGACAGACAAGAGGTTGGTATTAGGGTTCTCTATGGAAACAGAACCAACAAGAGATATCTGCAAATATAAGATTTTATAAAAGTGGCTCATGCAACTGTGGGGATGCATGAGTCCAAGTTCCAAAGGGCATGATGCACAAGTCCAAATACCATAGGGTAGGAAGTGAGATGGCAACTCTGATGAAGGTGCTCAATGAACTCCAGAGGAGATGCTGGCTAACTAAGGAGAAAAGTTTCTCTCCCTTCTCCCTTGAAAGCCTCAAATGATTTGATTAAATCCAGTTGATTGAATTCTCGGATTGTGGAAGACATGCTCTTCATTGATGCTATCAGTCACAGATGCCTTGTAGTTTATTAATCAGCCACAAATGTTCTTACAGTGTCATTTAGTCCACTGCTTGCTTGACCAGAGTCACAGGCATCATCACCTGGTCAAGCTGACACATAAATATAATCATCACAATGTCCCTGCACTGGACGTGGTGTTTAGAATGAAAAAGTTTATTTCTTCTTGGTATAAAAATGCTTATCTCCAGGTGAGGGACAGGGAGAGTATATTTATATTTGATGAAGCTTTGGGGATCTGGAGTAGAAATTCCATGGCTGCTTATGAAATGCAGAGTTTGACTCTTAATCCCTCCTCCAAGAATTTTGCAGTGCTGCCACAGGCAAAGTGGAAGCCATTCTCCTTCATGGTTTCTGTTTTGAAGGATCACAATAAAACTTTATTGAACTGAATTATTAAAATTATTTCTTGTGGTAGACTGTTTGCAGAGATGGTCCCATTTTCCCACCTTACTCTAAATCCATGTGTTTTCAATTTGACTGTGCAGTTCCCCCTATCAAATGGGGAAATCTATTTATCCATCGTTGATTCTAGGCTGGACTGAAAGTGTTTACTCTGGCTAAGAGAAAAGATGCAAGTGACAGTGTGCCTCAAGAGGCCTTAGGGTGTTTCTGCTGCTATCCCTTGTACTTTGCCCCAGCCTTGTGAACCACTCCAGGCTAGCCTGTTGTAGGACAAGAGGAAATGTGGAGAAAATGTTACTGTCTCACTCAAGTCCACCTTATACCAGCAGAGACTTCATAGCTGACAATCATCTGACTGCACTGCAGTGAGTGGCACTGCAGGGATCAAAATATTTCCACACCACAGTCTTGGCTGCAGTAATAAATCATTTCATAAACCCCTTACTTTTGAGACAGTTTGTTATGCAGCAGTTATTAACTGAAACAGTAAGCAATGTGAAAAGTACTGAGGACATTAAGTATTATTGGATGCTTCTTATTTGGCATTCCCTCAGACACTTGAGTAAAGCCTTCATGATTGCTCTGTTATTCAAGTTTATTTCAGATAAATGTATTTATAAATGACTACCACTGAGGTTCCCTTGCAAGAAATGAGAAGCTGTTGTAGGGAAAATCATGTTTATGCAGGAATATCTCATGGCCCTGAATCTAACAATCCAGGAGGGGTTTTATATTAGATTATATTGAGATAAATTCCCACACTATAAAATCTATACAGTCCATCATCATCACATAGATTTGCAGTCATCATCAGAATCAATTTTAGGACATTTTTGCTTCTCTATACTGCTAATAATAAGATAAAAATCTAAAATTAGACCCCAAACCTCCCATACCCCATATCCACCCCTATTTTTGACCCTTAGAATTGGTGTGGTACATTTGTTACTATTGATGACAGAAAACTAACCTATTATGGTTAATTGTAATCCATAGTTTTGAAATAGGTACATTTTCTCCAACAAACCCCTCTATTATTCACTCTTTGTAACAGTTTCATATATTTGTTCCAGTTCATGAAAAACTTTTTTCTATTTTGAATGGTAAATTACTGTCATCATCAACCACAAGTTTCCTTGTGTTTTACATTCCCATGATTTCATCTTTTGCTTTCCTTCTGTGGCACACATGACTCTAAACTTCCCCTTCTGACACATTCACAGAAAATTCAGCACTATTATTCTCACAATGAAATGCTATCATCACCTCTGTTTCCAATGCTTAAGTTCAACCTAGAAAGTCATCCCCACATATTAAACAAATGCTTCTCATTCTCTACCCCAATTCTATGCCCTATTAGCCTATGTTCTAGATTTTATGACTATGAATTTGCATATTATAGTTAATATTAGTGAAATCATATACTATTTGTCATTTTGTGTCTAACTAATTTCATTCAATATAAAGTCCTCAAAGTTCATCCATGTTGTGACATAATTAAGGACTTCATTCCTTCTTACTGTTGAATAATATTCCATTGTATCTGTACACCACATTTTGTTTATTCATTCTTCTGTTGATGGAAACCTGTGTTGCTTCCATCTCTTGGCAATTGTGTGTAAGACCACTAAGAACATTGGTGTTCATGGTCTGTTCATGTCCCTGCTTTCTGATATTCTGGGTATATACTGTGTAGTATGATTGCTGAATAATAGGGCAATAGGTCTCTGATAAACTGCCAAACTCTCTTCCATGGCATCTGTGCCATTTTACATTCCTGCTAGCAGTAAAAAAGTGTTCCTGTTGCTCCACATCCACTCCAACGCTTGTGGGTTTCAGAAAGCATTTTGGGCGTTCATTCAAACTCTTGTGTAAGTCATGCTTCATTCATGAGATTTAGAGGGAGTTTTGTAAATATAGGTGATAAAATTGAATGACAGAGAAAATACACAGGTTTTTCACTCAAGTGCCTTTATGTGGAATGTAGAGAAAGGGCAGATATTTGTTTAGAGGAATGGAAAGGGTCATATTTATTATCCATTGGCAGAATATAGAACATGATATCTGGTCCATTTCTCAATTTATATGCATAAAATTTGTGAATTCAACAAATTCAAGTAAATCACTAAAATAATCAATGTGGACAGAGTTGTGGATAATCAGTTGCTGATTATTTTGAGGTTTCCTACATATATCTGAAGACAGTGTTCTTGATCACATTGTTATTCCAGTTGATTTCAGATAAGTGCATTAAATGAATAAATAAGTTAATAAATTAAATCAATAATTTAATAATTAATAATTAATAATTATAGTTATATGATTATTGATTAATAATTAAGTTAATGAATTATTAAATTAATAAATTAAATTAATAAATAAAAAGTGCATTGAATAAATAAACCACTTTTGAGCAAGTGGTTTATATTGAATGGACATAAATGTATGTTCAGGGTTAACTTGTGCCCTAACTCACAACATTCTATTCCCAGAAGAATCTCTGGGCTGGATTTCAAGATCTTGAATGCCATTTTCATAATGAGGATTAAATAGTTTTAAAAATAAGTATATAAAATTTGGATAAAAGCATCAGCAAATATATTGTGCACTAAAGAAAACTTTAATGTTTTTGAAAAACTTTAGAGAAAGGGCAGATATTTTGCTTAGAAGAATGGAAAGAGTTTTATGTATTTTCCATGTACACAGAACATGCCAACTAGTCTTGCATCCCAAGGCATAAAATATTTTGCACATCGAAAGAAAGAATTCTTACTACATGAGGTGATGAAAATCATAAAATCAATTCTCTCCTTTAGTAATAGCATGCATGATTTAAAGTTTTACTTCAACATATATCAGATCCTCTCTGACAGTATATTTAAGTTCCATGAAATTTCAAAGAATCATAAATTCTATCTCTGAGAATTTGAGTCTTGAAATCACTGCACTTTTTCTGCCCCAGGTCCAATGAAAATTTTATGGCTTTCCACCAAGGAAAAATTTAGAGCCTCCTTTATGTCTTTGTTCCTCGGGTTGTAGATGAAGTGGTTCAGCATGGGTGTGACCATGGTGTACATCACTGAGACTGGTGCACTTGCATGTGCACTATGCATAGCAATACAACTGACATAAATACCAATACTTCTACAGTAAAATAAGAATACAACTGTGAGGTGAGCTGCGAATGTACAAAATGCCTTAGGATCCTCAGAGCTGATGAGATTTCATCTCCACTGTATGGAAGGAATGATCTTAGAATAGGAGAAAATGATGTCAATGAATGGCCATCCATCCAGGAGCCCAGCTACGAAACAGATATCTATATTATTGTGGAAGTTCTTAGAACAGGCAAGTTGTATCACCAGGTAATATTCACAGAAATAGTGGGGGATTTCCAAGTATACACAGACAATCACAACACCAGTAAGTTTTGTTACAAACCATATTGCACACTTATAGTCCAGGACCCCAGATCCAGCAGGACACAGAGCAGAGGTTTTGTGGTGATTGTGTAGTGCAAGGGGTGACAGAAGGCCACAAACCAGTCATAGGCCATTGCTGTCAGGTGGAAGTAATCCAACCCTAAGAACAATAAGAAAAACACATCTGAAATAGGCAGCCTCCATAGGCTATGACTCTGTTCTGTGTCTGGATGTTCACCAGCATCTTTGGGAAAGTAATGGAGGATACTGTCCATAAAGGACAGGTTGGAGAGGAAGAAATATATGGGCATGTGGAGGTGGCAGTCAGTGATGGTGGTGGGGTCAATGAGCAGTTTCCCTAAGATGATAACCATGTACATGGACAGGAAGAGACTAAAGAGGAAAGACTGCAATTCTGATGCCTCTGAAAATTACAGAAGAAATTCTGAAATTTATGCTTCATTTCCTGGTTCCATATGGTTGGTGTGACTACCCCAAAGTAGAGAAAGAACATGACTACTTTTCAAACAAACAGGCATTTTAAACCTATGTATAATTTATATTTTGCACACAAGTTTATTTTTATATTGTATAAATACATATTGACTCAAATATGCTGATGATAAAGTTAAAGGCTTTTTTAATTTGAATGAAAAATAAGATCTTCCAAAGGATGCAGAGTTGATGCTACTTTTAAAAAAATGATATACCCCCAAATGTCAAAAAGGAACAAGAGCACAAGACGGCAATACATAAAAATGTTATTTGTTAAGCCAAAGGATGAAGAAAAACCTTCCATTTTTGAAACATAATGGGGGAATCCAAATATGTAGCACCAATAATTTTGACCAGGAAAAATTAATTAATTTGGAACATTTCCAATGGATATATACAGAAAAAAATAAGTGGCAAAGAGACAAGTTAATGGGAAAAAAACTGATTTTCCTTTTAACACATACAAGCAAAATCAATAATAAAAGCACTCAGATCACAATAAACAAGCAGAGAGATAAGTAGTACATGTAAATGACTAGCAAACACACACATATATTCAGCCTTACTTGTACTGTAATTATGCCAACATTGGGCTTTAATATTTCCCTAATTGCCTATTAAATAAAATTTATTTTATGTGAATTGACAACATGAAAGGACATGTCAGCATACCAAAAGTGCCTGAACTCTGTTTCAAGGTAATATGAGTATCTATTATCTGGATCTTTCTCATCAATACAGAATGTTGCTCAAATATAGCCAATCTGTGAGGTAGGAAAGTAATACCCTGTCTTTACTCTATATTCCTCAACTCATAATACCCTTTAATTCTTTTAATGGAAAAATTCCTTTTACACATACTCTTATTTTCCTAGAACTGCTTTCTCCTTCTCATTGCCTCCTCTAATTAGTTATCCATTCCCTTCACTGATTTTCAACAATGATCCACGCATTTTTCCATCCAATGGATACTTTAAATTTAACATAATAAAATATTAATATATTCATTAAGCAAGAAAGTAAGCATGGAAATCTCCCTGTTCTAGACTAAGCTGAACAGGATGTAAGATAACCTCAGATAAAAGTTTTGGCTTCCATTCTCTTTGACCATTTTTTGCATCATCTAATGAGCTGTTCCATTCAGTTGTAAGCCATTTCAGTGAGTAAGGACTCCCTGTGGAATTCTGAATTCCTCCCTGGGAGGTTAATGATGGAGACCAAAATTCTTCTCAACCATATGAAAAAGTTCAAACTAGGCTGCTGGAGGATGAAAGTACATGTAGAGGAGAGTCCAGTTGTACTAGTCAAAGCCACCCTAGACCAGCCTACAACAAAGTGTGCCACCATGAAGGAGAAAGAGACTTGGTCTGTTCTGTATGTTTTTGTCTTACAGCTATGTTTTTTTTTAAACTCTCCTTTAATTACCTTTATTTGTTTTTTGCCTGGAGGGCAAATAGCAGAGGATGTTCAACCTAGACAATGCTTTCCCAAATCATGTTTCCTAGCCAAAGATGTTCCAGAGATACACTTATGGGGAACAGACCTACTCCAAAGAGCCTTGGGGAAAGGGCCAAAAAAAGACAGTAACTTTTTCTATGATTCCATGAAGCTATGCTTTCCTGGTCTGTCCAGCAGATAGTGAACTTCAGCAATCTGTTCTCCTCAGCCCTATGGAGGCCCTGTATCTTTAAACCTCTGCCACCTTCAACCCTGTCAGAAGCACAGTTGAAACAATGGTGCAGTTGCCCCTGCCCTGGTGGACTAAAACAGCAGTCCAGAGCTGGAACTCAGTGATATAAAATTGTTGATCTAAAGCCATGAAGAGTACTCAGCTATATATCATCAACCCCATTCTTGGAAAAGAGTGCTTCCGCATCCCTCTTTGTAGGAAGAACCAGCCAGGAACTGGATCCAACATAGCAACTTTGAGAGTAGGGTTTGGTTTCTGGCAGCAAGTTACTCACAATCCTTTACCAGTTTCTCTGCCTTATCTCCTGCTCTTCTCTGGGTGTTTTGCAGTGCTCCCCTGGCCTCCAGACCCAAGGAGAGTTATTACAGACACTTTCTGACTGTCCACTAGCTTTTCTTGGAGGGAGTATTTCCTACCTCCCACAGGAATTTTGAAGATTCCTATTTCACAATTTTCCCAAGGATCATATCTCTCATTTACATCAAGGACAGTTTTGTATGATAGAATTATAGGCTGGCAATTTTTCTCTTTCTTGAATGTAAATATGTCACCACACTTTCTTTCACCTCCAACATTTCTGATGGGAAATTGGAACTTAGTGTTATTGAAACTACCTTGCATGAGACAAGTTTCTTTTTCCTTAATTCATTCAGAATTCTCTCTATATCTTTGCATTCAACAGACTGAACATGGTATGCCTTGGAATGACTCTACTCTGGAGTTTCATGACCTTCCCTGATTTGCACATTCAGGTCTTTCATTATAGTTGGGAAGTTTTCAGTCATTATTTCTTCAAATAGACTTTCTGTCCCTTTAACTATCTCTTCCACTCCTAGGATCCCCACAGTGCATTTATTGGTACTTTTCATGTTGCCCCAACATGTCCTTTTGCTCAATATTTTTCATTTTTTCTATCTGTTCTACAGAGTGATTTCATTTTTTTGTTTTCTAGTCTGATGATTTTTTTCTGCCCACCAAATCTGCTCTTGCAAATCTTTAGTATATTTTTGATTTCCATTGATGTGAGGAACTACAGAAGAGCAACTTTACGATAATATGGAAGTCCAACATTCTGTGGATGGCAACCAGTCATTATCCCCAACTCCCTGTCATTGTCCAATGGACTTATAGTCACAGTGGCTCCAATGACAGAGAAGGAGATTAGCATGGGCTGAGGAACACAACCTTACACTCATCAAGGCAGAAATCATTTAATTCACCATTGTGTGCCCCACTCCTGATCACAGAGAACAACTCTGAACTCAAATATCACAACATACATTGGGGATCCTCTGTCAGATACCTGGTGACAAGTGGATTACAATGTACCATTCCATCATGGAAGAGACACCACATTGATCTGACATATAAAATGCTGGAAAAATATTTTTTTAAAAAAACATTAAATTTATCCCTGATCTGGCATGAGAGTAAGGAATTGATTTAGCCACAAAGTATACAGCCATAGCAAACTTCCTGGAACAAGGGGTTCAAATGCCAGCTGCAGTTTTGGTAGTCTGTAAATAATGAAGAGATTCTATATTAGTTAAGTAGATTTCATATGTATATGAAGCCCAAATCTCTCCTAGGTGGGAACTCTGGCAACTACTCCTGGATAAATATTTGGCCCTTAATGTTACATTACAAAGCTGAGAGATTTCAAATGGAGTCGAGAGGTCACTCTGGTGGACATTCTTATGCAGTATATAGATAACACCTCTTAGGTTTTAATGTATTGGAATAGCTAGAAGTAAATACCTGAAACTACCAAACTCCAACCCAGCAGTCTGGACTCCTGAAGACAATTATATAATAATGTAGATTACAAGGGGTGACAGTGTGATTGTGAAGACCTTGTGGATAACAACCCCTTTATCTAGTGTATGGATGAGTAGAAAAATGGGGATAAAAACTAAAGGACAAATGGGGTGGGATGGGGGATGATTTGGTTGTTCTTTTTTCACTTTTATTTTTTATTCTTTTTCTGATTCTTTCTGATGTAAGGAAAATGTTCAGAGATAGATTGTGGTGATGAACGCATAACTGTTATACTGTGGACAGTTAATTGTATACCATGGATGACTGTATGGTGTGGAAATGTATTTCAATAAAACTGAATTTAATTAAAAAAAAGAAATGCCCTCATTCACTGCATATTCTGCCACTTCTAATACCTCATTTTCCTATTCCTATTTAAGTACAAAGCTCCTTAGACAATTGTACTCTTCCTTGAACTGCTTTTTCCCTGCCATTCTCTCTTATAAATTGGCTTCCATTTACAACTTTTAATTATCCACAATCAACCCTGCACTTCTGACTCACCTGGACACTTCTTTTTTAACATAATTTAAAAAAACATTCATTCATCAAGCAGATTAGAAAACAAGAGCAGAGATCTTTGCAGTCTTGGCTAGGCTGGAGTGGCTCTCAGGTAAACTCAACTAAAGGTACTTGCTTTCACTCACCCTGAATCCTTCCTGCAGGATAGCATGGGCTCACATCTCACCTGGATGGAATCTGTGACAGAAAAATCCTTGGGTGGAAGTGTGAATACCTCCCTGGGTGATTGAAAATGGAGAAGGAAGCTCTAGCTACACAAAAGACAGCAGGAAAAAATCAGGCATCAGTCCCCTTACCAGCAAGAGAACCCAAAAAGGAAAAACCATGTGCTGTCCAACCCAAGGTTACACAACTTAAGGAACTGCAGCAGAGGAGATATACACACCTTCCCTAAATCTGCTCATTAGGCACAGTTCCCTCTTGTTACTCCAACCCCTGAACAATCATCTCCCTGTGAGACATTGGCCTAAAAATAATAAATTTTTTTCTAACTGATTCTCTGATCCCCAACACCAGCCTGAAAGTCAGGGGAATCCACATTTTATTTATCCTCTTGGATGAACTTTCCTGTCTTTCATACTTCTAACCTGTTAACAAATTATGCCATCAATTGACCTAAAATTTTCTCCAAAATTTATCACTATGGGATCCATATTGACTAGGTCTGTTTGTTCTCAAAAGGCCTGACATGAGCTTAGGTTACGTCCTAGTAGTTTCCATCACAAAAGTGCCATTCTTCTCTTCAACAAAATGGAGAATTGTGTTCATTTGACATAAAACCATGGATGCTACCCCTCTTTACTTGATAACACTATTCCAAGCAATTAGGGATATTATGATGGTAGCACAAGTTCAGACTTGTAATTTATTCCCTTATTTATAAAATGATAGCTGGTTGTAAGAAACATATTTAGAGATGTTTATGTACCATGTCCCTAATAGTGAATATCTCATTTAATTTACCCCACATCCATGAATTATGCTCAATTTAGTTAATAGACCCATTAAAATTTATCTTTGCAAAGACTAAAAATAAATGTAATATTCATATATATTTTAAACATTAAATTTTTGAAACATAAATACCACTCAGAATTTTGCATGTTAATCACTTCTAAGAGTACAATTTACTGGGAAGAAATACATTCACAATGTTGTTTTCTCAGCATGCATTACCTGAAGTTTTCAACACCTCAAATAGAAACTCTGTAGTTAATAATTTTCCATTCCCATTGCCCCAGTTTCTTGGTAAAATGCAATCTACTCTCTTTCTCAATGAATTTTGCTCCTTCTAGGTATTTCACTTGAACAGGGACATACAATGTTTCTCTTTTGTACATGTATTATTTCACTCAGTAATATGTCTTCAAGGTTAACTACATAGGAGCTTGTATCAGAACTTCATTTTTTCCAAGCAATTTTTGAGGTGACATTCACATAAAATAAAAGTAAGCATTTTAAAGTGAACAATTCATTGTCATTTAGTATATTCACAATATGATGCAACCACCACCTCCATCTAGTTCCAAAACATTTTCATCATCCCAAAAGGAAATCCCAGACCCATGAAGCAGTCATCCCCATTCTCCCCTCTCTAAAGACCCTGGCAACAACCAATCTGCTTTCTGTCTATATAGATTTGTATATTCTGGTTACAGCATATAAATGAAATCATACAATATTTGATGTGTGTCTGGCTTCTTTCACTTAGCCTAATATACTCAAGGCTCATAAATGTTGCAGCATTTATCTGAAATTCATCCCTAGTGACCAATGATGTTGATCATCTTTTCATATTCTTGTTGGTCATTTGCATGTTTCTTTTGAGAAATATCTATTCAAGGCATTTGCCCCTTTTTAATTAGGTTGGTGTCTTTTTGTTGTCGATTTGTAAGAATTCTTTATATATCTGGATATTATCAGGTATATGGTTTCCAAATAATTTCTCCTACTATTTAGGTTTTCTTTTCACTCTTTTAGTACTAGAAATATTATAAGTTTACAAAAAAATCATGCAGAAAATAAATAGTTCCCATATACCCACCCTGTTATTAACACCTGTCCTTAATGTGGTAATGGGTTAAAAATTGTGAATTATAATAGAACTTTGAGCTTGAGTCCATGTTTTACATTAGGAATCCATGCTTGTGTTGTAAAGTATTATTGATATTTTAAATTTTATCCAATTAACATATAAACAAATTTAATTTTCCTTTTTAACCACAATTCAAATATATCAAAGTGAATTTCATTGTATGCATTTTATATTTATCCCCTGAATTTTTGGGATGTATACTGATTTTTGAAATATTGCCCTGGGAACTCATTTATAAAGATTTATTCTGATATTAAAAGAATTAATCAAATAAAAGATCCTCCCCTTAATTGGGGTCACTTTCTTGCAGTCACATCTACTTTCTGAATTTCTCTACTCATCCTAATATTTTTTTTGTATTTCAAGACTCTATGTCATCTCTCTTTGTAACTGCAATGTCTATTACAGATCCTGTGTGTTATCATGCTTAGATAATATTTCTTGAATTAAGTGACAAATGATAGGGCAGATGGTTAAATATACATTGGAGTCATGACCCAAAAAATACAATTATAATGAATTAAAGAAAGTGTCTCATCTGGAAAAGGACTTCAAAATCATTTAATAAAAATGAGAACATTCCTTCTGGTTAACACTATTTAAGGTTTTAATACATATTGTCTCATTTAATTTTGTAACTCTTTTGTGTGATTAGTATCATTTTTCTTTTGTTACAGATTAGGAAGGAAGAGCTTACAGAAATTAGGTATTGAGCTCAAAGTTACTGAGGCAGAAGTAGGGTTCAAACCAGGTCTATCTAAAGTGAAGACACTCCCTTAGGCATCACATTATACTAACCCAAGTTGAACATGGGAATAATGATGGTTAAACCTGAAGGATTAAGGGTTGCTTTTGAATTAAACTCCTACCTTTGGAAGGATGATCCCTAAGCAAGGAATTTTCTGTCTCTGGTGGATGCAGCCCTAAAACAAACCAAACAAAATGGTAAAACACTTAATTGGACAAGTCACCTTCCATTGGCAATTCACTGTTGCCATATTTTAATACATCCTCATCAACTCTTGGCATTTGTAATTTATTTGTCATATTGATTATCAGGAACTAGTTTTCCTGGTTATTTAACTTCACTCTCATTGATTCTTAGTGAAGTTGAGCATCTTTTCATATTTATAAGTGATTTGTATTTCTGAAGGTTGAATCATTGGTTCGCATCCTTTTATTTAACTTCTTAGCAGGTTTTATTCTTTTTCACAACAATGTTTTCTACATCTACATTGCTATATTCTATAATATTAAAATGTTCTAAATATTTTCATTAGATTTTCATTTGTCAGTAATTTTCTTTATGTTTTTGACATGCATGTCACAATGGACTTGAATGAATCATTTATGCTCCCAGTTTCATACTTTTATAGTTCTTTTTTTTAATCTTCATTTTATTGCGATATATTCACATACCACGCAGTCATACAAAACAAATCGTACATTCGATTGTTCACAGTACCATTACATAGTTGTACATTCATCACCTAAATCAATCCCTGACACCTTCATTAGCACACACACAAAAATAATAATAATAATAATTAAAGTGAAAAAGAGCAATTGAAGTAAAAAAGAACACTGGGTACCTTTGTCTGTTTGTTTGTTTGTTTCCTTCCCCTATTTTTCTACTCATCCATCCATAAACTAGACAAAGTGGAGTGTGGTCCTTATGGTTTTCCCAATCCCATTGTCACCCCTCATAAGCTACATTTTTATACAATTGTCTTCGAGATTAATGGGTTCTGGGTTGTAGTTTGATAGTTTCAGGTATCCACCACCAGCTACCCCAATTCTTTAGAACCTAAAAAGGGTTGTCTAAATTGTGCGTAAGAGTGCCCACCAGAGTGACCTCTGGCTCCTTTTGGAATCTCTCTGCTACTGAAGCTTATTTCATTTCCTTTCACATTCCCTTTTGGTCAAGAAGATGTTCTCCGTCCCACAATGCCAGGTCTACATTCCTCCCCGGGAGTCATATTCCACGTTGCCAGGGAGATTCACTCCCCTGGGTGTCTGATCCCACGTAGGGGGGAGGGCAGTGATTTCACCTTTCAAGTTGGCTTAGCCAGAGAGAGAGGGCCACATCTGAGCAACAAAGAGGCATTCAGGAGGAGGCTCTTAGGCACAACCATAGGGAGGCCTAGCCTCTCCTTTGCAGCAACCGTCTTCCCAAGGGTAAAACCTATGGTAGAGGGCTCAACCCGTCAAACCACCAGTCCCCTATGTCTGTGGTCATGTTAGCAACCATGGAGGTGGGGTAGGCGAATACCCCTGCATTCTCCACAGGCTCCTCAAGGGGGCACTATATATTTTTTTCCTTGTTTTTTTTTTTTTTTTTTTTTTTAACCTTTTTTTCTTTTTAAATCAACTGTATGGAAAAAAAAATTAAAAAAAAAATAAACAACAAAAAAGAAAAACATACAATAAAAGAACATTTCAAAGAGACCATAACCAGGGAGTAAGAAAAAGACAACTAACCTAAGATAACTGCTTAACTTCCAACATGTTCCTACTTTACCCCAAGAAAGTTACATAATATAGCAACATTTCTGTGAACTTGTTCCTACTATATCCATCAGAAATTAACAGACCATAGTCATTCCTGGGCATCCCCAGAACGTTAAATAGCATATCTGTTCTTCTTGGATTACTGTTCCCCCTTCCTTAATTGCTCTCTATTGCTAGTTCCCCTACATTCTACATTATAGACCATTCGTTTTACATTTTTCAAAGTTCACATTAGTGCTAGCATATAATATTTCTCTTTCTGTGCCTGGCTTATTTCGGTCAGCATTATGTCTTCAAGGTTCATCCATGTTGTCATATGTTTCACGAGGTCGTTCCTTCTTACTGCTGTGTAGTATTCCATCACGTGTATATACCACATTTTATTTATCCACTTATCTGTTGAAGGACATTTGGGTTGTTTCCATCTCCTGGCAATTGTGAATAATGCTGCTATGAACATTGGCGTGTAGATATCTGTTTGTGTCACTCCTTTCCGATCTTCTGGGTATATAGCGAGAAGTGCAATCACTGGATCGAATGGTAACTCTATTTCTAGTTTTCTAAGGAACTGCCAGACTGACTTCCAGAGTGGCTGAACCATTATACAGTCCCACCAACAATGAATAAGAGTTCCAATTTCTCCACATCCCCTCTAGCATTTGTAGTTTCCTGTTTGTTTAATGGCAGCCACTCTAATAGGTGTTAGATGGTATCTCATTGTGGTCTTAATTTGCATCTCTCTAATAGCTAGTGAAGCTGAACATTTTTTCATGTATTTCTTGGCCATTTGTATTTCCTCTTCAGAGAACTGTCTTTTCATATCTTTTGCCCATTTTATAATTGGGCTGTCTGTACTATTGTCATTGAGTTGTAGGATTTCTTTATATATGCAAGATATCAGTCTTTTGTCAGATACATGGTTTCCAAAAATTTTTTCCCATTGAGTTGACTGCCTCTTTACCTTTTTGAGAAATTCCTTTGAGGTGCAGAAACTTCTAAGCTTGAGGAGTTCCCATGTATCTATTTTTTCTTTTGTTGCTTGTGCTTTGGGTGTAAAGTCTAGGAAGTGGCTGCCTATTACAAGGTCTTGAAGATGCTTTCCTACATTATCTTCTAGGAGTTTTATGGTACTTTCTTTTATATAGAGATCTTTGGTCCATTTTGAGTTAATTTTTGTGTAGGGGGTGAGGTAGGGGTCCTCTTTCATTCTTTTGGATATGGATATCCAACTCTCCCAGCCCCATTTGTTGAAAAGACCATTATGACTCAGTTCAGTGACTTTGGGGGCCTTATCAAAGATCAGTCAGCCATAGATCTGAGGGTCTATCTCCGAATTCTGAATTCGATTCCATTGATCTATATGTCTATCTTTGTGCCAGTACCATGCTGTTTTGGCAACTGTGGCTTTATAATAAGCTTCAAAGTCAGGGAGTGTAAGTCCTCCCACTTTGTTTTTCTTTTTTAGAGTGTCTTAAGCAATTCGAGGCATCTTCCCTTTCCAAATAAATTTGATAACTAGCTTTTCCAAGTCTGCAAAGTAGGTTGTTGGAATTTTGATTGGGATTGCATTGAATCTGTAGATGAGTTTGGGTAGAATTGACATCTTAATGACATTCAGCCTTCCTATCCATGAACATGGAATATTTTTCCATCTTTTAAGGTCCCCTTCTATTTCTTTTAGTAGAGTTATGTAGTTTTCTTTGTATAGGTCTTTTACATCTTTGGTTAAGTTTATTCCTAGGTACTTGATTTTTTTAGTTGCTATTGAAAATGATATCTTTTTCTTGAGTGTCTCTTCAGTTTGTTCATTTCTAGCATATAGAAACATTACTGACTTATGTGCATTAATCTTGTATCCTGCTACTTTGCTAAATTTGTTTATTAGCTCTAGTAGCTGTATCGTCGATTTCTCAGGGTTTTCCAGATAAAAGATCATATCATCTGCAAATAATGACAGTTTTACTTCTTCTTTTCCAATTTGGATGCCTTTTATTTCTTTGTCTTGCCGGATTGCCCTGGCTAGCACTTCCAGCACAATGTCGAATAACAGTGGTGACAGCGGGCATCCTTGTCTTGTTCCTGATCTTAGAGGGAAGGCTTTCAGTCTCTCACCATTGAGTACTATGCTGGCTGTGGGTTTTTCATATATGCTCTTTATCATGTTGAGGAAGTTTCCTTCAATTCCTACCTTTTGAAGTGTTTTTATCAAAAACGGATGTTGGATTTTGTCAGATGCTTTTTCAGCATCTATTGAGATGATCATTTGATTTTTCCCTTTTGAATTTTAATCTCTTTTTATGCTCAGAGAGTTAATCTATACTTTCCCCAGAAGTTTTCTATTTTTATCTTTCCTTCAACTTCAATTTATATTGTAATTGGTTTTGATAGGAATATAACTTGATTTGCTTCCAAGTGACCAATTACACAAGCACCATTTATTTTATAATCATTTTAGAATATCTTTATGTAGGTTAATTTATGCACCCCAGAAGAAAAAACATGTTCATAATCACAATTCCATTCCTGATGTGTATGAACCCATCATAAATAGCACTTGGTGAAGATGTTATCTTTAGTTAGGGTGTGGAAAACTGAATCAAGTTTAATAATTCTATTACTGGAGTCCATGTAAAAAGAAAGTCACAGAGAAGAGCCAGAAAGCAGAAGTTAACTAGAATCCAGAAGATAAAGGAAAGAACAGTACCATGTGATGTGGAAGCAAAGGAACAGTGGGATTGCCAGCCAAGCAGAAAGTTAGCCCCCCAGAGAGGAAGAAAGGCTTCAAGTTTCTGAAACCACAGGAGAACACTCATTGTTTAAGCCAAAAATAAATATACCAGAGGAATACAACAGCAGATTTCAACAGGCAAATAAATAAAAATTGAAGTAGAAAAGAGACCTATTTTAATAATACAGTCAGAAGAAAAGGCAAAGGCTAGACTAGAAAGAGAATTTGATCAGTGTCTCATAGAATTTAGTCACAGCATGACTATTCAAACACACACATCATGGGTGTCCCAGAAGGAGAAGAAAAGCAGAAAGGGGTAGAATGAGGAAGAATGGATGAAATTTTCCCAACTCTTATTAAAGAAGAGAATATGCACATACAAGAAGTGCAATTTACTACAGGCAGAATAGATATGCACTGAGGCACATACCATTCAAAATCCCAAATGTCAAAGAGTAAAGGGCAGAATTCTGAAAGAAGCAAATGAAAAAGATATTCATCATGTAAAAGGAATCTGTGATAAGAATTTAAGGGCCAATTTTGCCTTAGAAATAATGTGGTCTACAAGACAGTGGTATGACATATTTAATGCACTGAAAGAGAAACCATTAGTGCAAGTGCATTTTTGGCTGGTTAATAAACCAGAAAGCTGGTTTATTAAATCATCAGTCAATTGACTGCATCTGTGATGGATTACATCAATGAATGGCTTGTCTTCTGCAATGAGAGAATTCAATCAACTGGATTTAATCCAATCAGTTGAAGACTCCTAAGTGAGAAAGAGAAGGGACCTTCACTTCTTCAGCTAACCAGTGAAGCATTTCCTGAGGAGTTCATTGAACACTTTCATTGGACTTGCCAGTTCACTGCCTGAGGAGTTCTTTGAATATGATCACCAGAGTTGCCAGTTCATTGCCTGTGCTATGGAATTTGGACTCTTGCATCCCCAAAGTTGTGAGAGACACTTTTTAAAAAACCTTGTATTTTCAGATATCTCCTGTTGATTCTGTTTATCAAGTGTGATGGTTAGGTTCATGTGATAGTAACCAGCTGTCTGGTCAAGCAAACATTGGCCTAACAATTTCTGTGAGGACATTTGTGGCTGGCTAATAAACCAACAGGCTGGTTTATTAAATTATCAGTCAACTGGCTGCAGCTGTGAATGATGACTCACCAAAGGGTGTGTCTTCCACAATGAGAGAATGCAATTGGCTGGATTTAATCCAATTAATCACTTGATGACTTACAAGTGAGACAGGTAGAGGATCTTCACTTCTTTGGCTGCCCAGCAAATCATTTCCTGAGGAGTTCATCAAAGTTGTTGGTTTGTTTCCTGAGGAGTTCCTCAAAGATCCCAGTTCATTTCCTGAGGGGTTCATCAAAGTTGCCAGTTCATTTCCTGAGTAATTCATCAGACATCTTCCTTGGAGTTGCCAGTTTGCTGACTGCCCTACAGAATTTGGAATTATGCATACCCACAGTTGTATGAGACACTTTTATAAATTTTATAGTCATAGATACCTCTCATTGATTCTGTTTCCCTAGAGAACCCTAAGTGATACAACTTGGTTGCAGAAGTGGGGTGGTTCTTGAGAAACAGAATCTTAAAATGGGCTTTTACAATTTGCTTTCTACTCTGATTAGATTCAAAGGCACTAATGACTCTATTTCCAATAATCAAGAGGGTACTGATAGTCCATGGCATGAGTTGGCAAAGGAGATATACAAAACAGCACTGTTTGATTCTCCTAATCATACTGTTGTATGAAGCAAGGCTCTGGGTGATAGTGTTTTTGACACCTTCACAGAGTGTTGCAGAATTAAGAGGTATAATGAGGTTGGCTGGCTGCTCTTAGATATGTTGGATAAAGTTATAAGAGAAATGGATGAGCTAAAGGCTTCAAATTCAAAACTTAAATGCTGTATGACAGATGTAAGGGTTTCTATGTGTGCCCTGAAAGAAAATATTATTTCCTGTGCCTGCAGACTTGAGGTTTCTGAAAACCAGATGCAGACTCTCATTGGGCAAGTACCAGATTTACAATAGTAAACTAAAATCTCAACCTCTCAGGGTGTCTGCTGTTAAAGTAAAGGCATTTATTGGAAAAGAATGGGATCCTGAAACTTGGAATGGGACATATGGATTGATAATAATGGCAGTGAGGAAATTGGAAACCTGGATTCTGCTAAGTCTTTGTTAGATTTACCTGTAGAGGGCTGTCCTGAGGAAACAGCTTCTCCACCTCCAGTCTGCCCTAAGGAGCCTGCCATCCAACACCTACCTAAAGAGATTAACTCTTCATTGCCTGCTAATCCTGCAATCACCTCCTCTGAGGAAGTAGCCCTCACTCCTCTTTCTGGAGAGATTAATCCTGTTTTAAGAGATGAAAATGCAACAGAATGTCCTGAGGTAAATGGCTTGATGGATAATTCTAACTCTTTTCATGACCCACTACCACAACCTGTCTTTGCTTCAAGACCTATAACTAGACTAAAGTCCCAACAAACCCTGAAGGGTGAGATACAAAGTGTGACCCATGAAGAAGTACACTACATTCCAAAAGAACTGTATGAGTTTTACAACTTATACGGACAGAAACCAGGGGAATATGTGTGGGAATGGATATTATGAGTGCAGGATAATGGTGGAAGGAATATAAGGTTGGATCAGGCTGAATTTACAGATATGGGCCCACTAAGCAGAGATTCTGCATTCAATGTTGTAGCTTGAGGGGTTAGAAAGGACATTAACAGTCTGGGTGGTTGGCTGAAACATGGATCAAAATGTGGCCACCATTACCAAAGGTTGAAATGCCAGAACTGCCCTGGTACAATGTGGAGGAGGGGATTCAAAGACTTAGAGGGATTGGAATGTTAGAGTGGATTTATCATGGAAGACCTGTTCACACACCCCTGGAATGTCCAGAGGACACACCTTTTACCAGTATTGTGAGGAATAAATTTGTGAAACTATCTCCATCATCCCCAAAGAGCTCTGTAGTTGCTCTTCTCTGTAGGTCAGATATGACGGTAGGAACTGCTGTCACTGAGCTGGAATCCTTAAGCACAATAGGGATAATCAAATCCAGAGTCAGCAGAAGCCAAGTGGCTGCCATTCATTGCAAAAGACAAGGTGGGCATGGCTACCATAATGGAAAACAGGCTCAAAGCAGCAGTGAAAATAATATGACTTGAAGAGACTTATGGCATTGGTTAGTGGATCATGGAGTATCTGTAAGTAAAATAGATGGGCAGTCTACTAAATTCTTATTTGATCTGTATAAGCAGCAGTATTCTATGTCAAGTTAACAAAAGTATACCTTGAATTACAAAAACAGAGAGTCATGGTTCCTTAATCAATTCCCAGATGTGACACAGTTTACAGTCCCAGAGTCTCATCAATGAGAGGAAGGCCAGGTAGTTTTTGCAAGGGTCCTATTACGCTGTGAAATAAGTGCAATCTTCCTCCCAGCCTTCCCCATGGGGACCTATGGCCATTTACCAGGGTAATTGTGTATTGGGGAAAAGGGAATGATCACACATATTGTGAATGGTTAGACACATGTTCAGAAGTGACATTAATTCCAGGAGATGCAAAGTGTGACTCTGGTACAATAGAGTTGGGGCTTATAGAGGTCAGGTGATTGATGGAGTTTTAGCTCAGGTCCATCTCACACTGTGTCCAGTGTGTCCCCAGACCAATTCTGTGGTTATTTCCCTAGTTGCAGAATGCATAATTGGAATATACATACTCAGCCAACTGGCAGAATCCTCACATTGGTTCCCTGACTCATGGAGGAGGGGTGTTATGGTATGAAAGGCCAAGTGGAAGTCACTAGAACTGCCCCTGCCTAGCAAAAGAATAAACCAGAAGCAAAACCAGATTCCTGGAGGGATTTCAAAGATTAATGCCACTATAAATGACTTAAAGAATGCAGGGGTGGTTATTCCCACCCATCACATCCCCTTTAACTCTCCATTTGGCCTGTGCATAAAACAGATTGGTCTTGGAAGATGACAGTGGATTATTGTAAGCTTAATCAGGTGGTGAATTCAATTGCAGCTGCTGTTCCAGATGTGGTATCATTTCTTGACCAAATCAACACATCCCCTGGTACCTGTTCTGTAGCTATTGACTGAGCAAATACTTTTTTCTCAATGGCTGTTAGTAAGGACCACCAGAAACAGTTTGCAATCATCTGGCAAGGCCAGAAGTAAACATTCACTGTGCTACCTCAGGGGTGTATCAACTCTCAAGCCCTATGTCTTAATATTCTCTGCAGGGATCTTGTTCATTTTTCTCCCCACAGGACATAACACTGTTCCATTATATGGATGATATCAATTTGATTGGACCTAGTAAGCAAGAAGTAGTGACTACTCTAGATTTGTTGGTAAGGTATTTGCATGTCAGAGGATGGGAGATAAATTCAACAAAAATAGAGGGGCTTTCTACCTCTGTAAAATTTCTAGGTGTCCAGTGGTGTGGGGCATGTTGAACTATCCCTTCTAAGATGAAGGATAAGCTGTTGCATCTGGCCCCTCCTACAACCAAAAAAGAGGCACAACACTTATTTGGCCTATTCGCATTTTGGAGACAACATGTTCTTCATTTGGGCTGTGCTACTCTGACCCATTTAGTGAGTGACCAGAAAAGCTTCTAGATTTGGGTGGGGACCAGAATGACATTAGGCTCTGCAACAGGACCAGGCTGTTGTGTAAGCTGCACTGACACTTGGACCATGTGATCCAGCTGATCCAACGGTTCTGGAAGTAATAGTCATGAATAGAAATGCTGTTTGGAGTCTTTGGCAGGCTCCTATAGGAGAATCACAATACAAACCCTTAGGATTTTGGATTAAAGCCTTACTATCCCCAGCAGATAACTTATTTCCATTTGAGAAATTTTAGGTCTGCTATTGGGCCCTAGTAGAGACAGAATGCTTAACCATGGGCCACCAACTAGCCATGGCAACCGATGTACCTATCATGAGCTGGGTATTGTCTGACCCGCAAAGTCATAAAGTTGGGTATGCACAGCAGAATTCCTCCATAAAATGGAAATGGTCTATAAGAGATAGAGCTCAAGTCAGTCCGGAAGACACAAGTTACATGAGGAAGTGGCTCAAATGCCTATGGTCCCCACTCTTTCCATCTTATCTTCTCTTTCCAAGCCCACAACTATGGCATCTTGGGGAGTTCCTTAAAGTCAGATGACTGAGGAAGAGAAAACTTGGGCCTGGTTACGGATGGTTCTCCATGATTTACAGGCACCACCTGAAAGTGAACAGCTGCAGGACTGCAACCCCATTCTGGGATGTCCCTGAAAGAAAGTAGTGAGGGGAAATACTCCAAGTGGGTGGAACTTCAAGCAGTGCAACTGGTTGTTCATTTTGCTTGGAAGGAGAACTGGTCAGAGGTGCATTTGTATACTGACTCATGGGCTTTTGCTAATGCTTTGGCTGGATGGTCAGAGAAGGAATGTGATTGGAAAATTGGTAACAAAGAACACTGGAGAAGATGTATGTTTATAGACCTTTCTGAGTGGTCAAAAACATGAAGATATTTGTGTCCCTTGTGAATGCTTACCACAGGGTGACTTCAGCAGAGGGATATTTTAATAATCAAGTGGATAAGATGACCCATTTTTTGGACACCAATCAGCATCTAACCAGTTACTCCTGTTATTGCCCAATGGGCTCATGAACAAAGTGGTCATGGTAGTAGGGATGGAGATTATGCATGAGCTCAGCAACATGGATTTTCACTCATGAAGGCTGATCTGGCCACAGCCACTGCTAAGTGCTCAATCTGCCAGCAGCAGAGACCCACACTCAGTCTGCAATATGGCATCATTCCCTTAAATGATACCTGGTGGCAGGTTGATTATATTGGAACACTTCCATCATGTACATGGCAGCAACTTGTTCACACTGGAATAGACACATACTCCAGATATGGGTTTGCCTTCACTGCATGCAATGATTCTGCCAAAATTACCATCCTTGGACTTACAGAATACCTTATCCACCATCATGGCAATCTGTACACAATTGCTTCTGACCAAGGAGCCCACTTCACAACAAATGAAGGAAGGGAATGGGTACTTGCTCATGGAAATCTCTGGTCTCCCCATGTTTCCCAACATCCAAAGGCAGCTAGGTTGATAGAACATTGGAATTGCCTGTTGAATACTCAGTTATAGTGCCAACTAGGTGGGAAGAACTTTCAGGGATGGGGCAGTGTCCTCTAGAAGGCTGTGTATCCTTTGAATCAGCATTCACCCTAGGGTGCTCTTTCTCCCATGGCCAGGTGTGCCAGTTTGGGTATATTATGTTCCCCCAAAAAGACATGTTCTTTGTTGCAATCTTGCAGTGGCAGACATATTAGAGTTGATTAGGTTGGAATACTTTGTTTCCATGGAGATGTGAATCAATCAACTGTGAAAACTATGGATAATTTCCATGGAAGTGTTACCCATCCATTCAGAATGGGTCTTAATTGAATCACTGGAGTCCTATAAAAGTGTCCAGAGGTAGATGGAGGTGCTGCAGCCAAAATTGACACTTTGAAGAATGCACAGCACTGAGATTGGAGCTGATGCCAGCCATTTGCCTCTCCAGCTAACAGAGGTTTTCTGGTTGCCATTGGCCTTTGATGCCTTCACATGGACATTTTCATGGCCTTCAGACTGTAAATTTGCAACTATATAAGCCCACTTTATAAAATCCAAACCATTTCCTGGTGTTTTACAAATGGCAGCATTAGCAATCTGAAACAGATTTTGATACCAGAGAAGTGAGGTTTTGCTACTGCTGAGTTTGCAAATACCAAACATGCTGGAATGGCTTTTTACATGGATATGATGAGAATTCTGGAGAAATTGTGAGGAGCTTGGTAGAAAAGGCCTAGTCTGCTTTGAAGAGACTCTTAATAGAAATATGGACCCTAAAAACTCTTCTGATGAGGCCTTGAATAGAAATGATGAATGTCATTCCAAACTAGAAGAAAGGCAATCCTTGTTTTAATGTGGCAGAGAATTTGAGAAACTTGATTCCTTGTGTTGGATGGAAGGCAGAATTTGAAAGCAATGCACTGGGATACTTAGCTGAGGAGATTTGCAGACTACATGCCATGGATGTAGACTGACTTCTCCTTGCAGCTTATAGTAAAATTTGACAGGAGAGAGATAAGCTGAGAAATGAACATTTGGGTATGAAGAAACAAGAAACTGACCATTTGTAACATTCCAGATTTCCAGAAAGTGAAAACCTAGAAGCTACAGCCCTGTGTGAGGATTTACCCAAACATGGAATGCGACTGTCATTTCAGTACAAGACAGGATTGGAGATGGAGTCATCCAGACTGTAACTTTGTAACCAAATAAACCCCCTTTATAAAAGCCAATCCATATCCTAGTGTTTTGCAAACAGCAGCATTAGGAAATCAGAACACCAGGATTCATGGGTCCAGGAATCAAGGGGTAGAAAGAGGAGTGCCACCACTCAGTATTACTCCTAGTGATCCACTAGGAAAATTTGTGCTTCCCGTCCCTGCAATCTTAAGCTTTGTTGGTCTATGAGCTTTGGTTCCAAAAGGAAGAGTGCTTCTACCAGGAAACACAACAATAATTCCATTGAACTGGAAGTTAAGACTGCCACTTCACCACTTTTGGTTTCTTATGCCTCTGAATCAGCAGGCAAGGAAGGGGATTACTGTACTGGCTGGGGTGATTGATCTTGGCTATTAAGGAGAAATAGCACTGCAACTACACAATGGAGGTAGAGAAGAGTTTTTTCTGGAATACAGGAGATCCCCTAGGGCATCTCTTAGTACTACCATGCCCTGTCATTAAAGTCAATGGAAGCTGCAAAAAACCAATCCATGCAGGACTACTAATTGCAAAAAAAGCATCAGAAATGAAGGTTTGGGTCACTCCACCAGGCAAAGAACCACAGCCTGCTGAAGTGCTTGCTGAGGATAAAGGGAACATTGAATGGGTATGGGAAGTAGGTATTGATAAATATGAACTATGACCAAATGACCAGTTACAGAAACAAGGACTATGATAGCATTAATATTTCCTCCTTGTTTTGTTATGAGTATGTTTGCATTTTTCTGTAAAGCAAATATCCTTGTTTTCTCCTCTATCTTATCACCTTATCATATGACATAATCTGTATTGTTCATTTCACAATATTTAAGTTAAAGGGAATCAAGTTTAAGAATTAACATCACCCAAGAACTTGCACCCTATTCTGGAGAGATTTAGTGTGTTTCTGGTTGTATGTAGGACAGCTGAGTATGGTTAGATAAAATATATGTCTGTTATTGTTCTCTACTTTGAGACAATGTATGGTTTAAGGTGATGTGTATAGCTGTCAAGTTGATGAGATGTGGACAGCGATGGTTAGGTTCATGTGACAACTTAGCCAGGAGATGGTGTCCAGGTGTTTGGTCAAGCAAGCACAGGCTTAACCATTACTGCAAGGACATTTATGGCTGTTTAATAAACCAGAAGGCTAGTTTATTAAATCATCAGACAATTGGCTGAAGCTGTGATTGATTACATCAGTCTTTCATCTTCTGCAAAGAGAGAATTCAATCAGCTGGATTTAATCCAATAAGTTGAAGACTTTTAAGTGAAAAAGATAGAGATCCTTCACTTCTTTGGCTAGCCAGTGAAGTGTTCCTGAGGAGTTCATCAAACACTTTCATCAGAGTTGGCAGTTCACTGCCTCAGGTGTTCATTAAACATCTTCATCAGATTTGCCATTTTGCTGTCTGAAGAGTACATTGAACAACTTCATCAGAGTTTCCAGTTCACTGCCTGTCCTATGGAATTTGGACTCATGCATCCTCACAGTTCTGTGAGACATTGTTATAAAATCATGCATTTAAAGATGCCTGTTGTTGATTCTGTTTCCCTGCAGAACCCTAATTCACTGCGCTACAAAAGTAAGGGAGAGTTTGTCACAAAAGACTTACTCTAAAAGACTTGTTAACAGTAAATTTTCAGGTTGAAAGCACAAGACTAGAGAGATGCTTGGAGTACTGTGAGGAAGTGAGATCATAAGTTAAGGTGAGGAAAAGGGTGAATACAAATCCCAACAATATTGGAGTCTCAAATGTAACACTATGCTTTATTTCCTGTAAAAATCAGAAAACCATAAAGTGAGAAAATCTATTTCCTGATAATGGACACACAAAATATAACTTAATGTGAGACAACAAACATAAAGAGGGGAAATTGAGGTGTATGGGCACAGAGAACATGCATTCTATTGAAGCTAAGATGATATCTTTTCAAATTTTGAGTTCATAGATGTAGTGATATCAAATAACCATAAACAGAGTATTAATAACTATATATAAAAACAGAAATGCAAAAGTGATATTTTGTATACATCACAAAAGGTCAATGTTACAGAAAATGTTACAATAAAGGAAAAGAGAGACAAAAGATATGACATTAAAAAAGGACAAAATGGCTCTAGTAACTTCTGTCTTTACAGTAATCACATTGAATATTAATTGACTATACTGCCTAACAAAAATACACATATTAGCAGAATAGATTTTACTGCTTTCTAACTACTTGTTAAATTGCACTTGGAAAGTTGTCATTAATATATAGATAGAGAGATAGATAGATAGATAGATAGATAGATAGATAGATAGATAGATATACACATGCCCCAACTCTGTTTTTTACAATTGACTCAACTTAGATGCAAAGACACAAATAGGTTGAAAGTGAAAGGATGTAAAAGGAAAATCTATGCAAATATTAACCAAAACATAGCTCTAGTAATATTGGGAAAAATAGACTTTAAGTTAAAAGCTTTCTAAAATAGACAAAGTGCACTATTTATTAACAAAAGGATCAATACACAAAGATAGATTGACAATCATAAATATACATGCACCTATCAATTGAGCCTCAAATTAAATGTGACAAACACATGCAAAACAGAAGGGAGAAGTCGACACTTCTATCACAATAGCTAGAGATTTAAATACACCAATTTCCTCAATAGATAGAACATCTAGGCAAAAGATCAATAAGGAGAGAACTCGAAAATATGATAAATGAACCAGATCTAACAGACATATACAGAATATTGCACCCCAAATCAGCAGGATACACATTCTTCTCAAGTGCACATGGAGTGTTCTCCAGTATAGACCACATTTTGGTAACAAAACAACTCCACTAATAAAAAAGAATGATTGTAATTATGGAAAGCTTCATCTAACCAAAATGGAATGAAACTGGAAATCAATAACAGGAAGATAAATGGAAAATCAAAAAATAAGTAAAAGTTAGATTTAAAAAAATGTTAACAGTCAATGGGTCAAAAAAGATATTACATGAGAAATAAGTACATATCTTGAGATGAATGAAAATGATAACACCAATACTTTCTTTTCCTAGGCTGCTTATGTAAATACTATTAGATTCTTTGGCTTAAAAAAATAGGAATTTATTGTTTCATGGTTTTGAGGCAAGAAAAATGGACAAATCAAGGCATCACACAGGCAATTCTTTCCTCCAAAATACTGGCATATGAGGATGGCTAACAGTGGTCCTGGTTCCTCTGTCACATGTCAAGGCACACATCAGCATTGGCAGGTCTCACCCTTCCCTTCTATGTTTTGATGAGTTCAGTTTCTTGCCTCCATGGCTTTCTCCTATCTTTGCCTGAATTCATTATGTTTAAAAAGGTCCCTAGTAATAACATTAAGAGCAATTCTGAATAGTGGGTCATAGATTAATTGAATTACCCTCATGAAAATACCCTACTTTCAATGGGATCACAAACACAGGAATGGATTTAAGCTTGAGAACATTTCCCTAGGGTAAATACTTCTTTGGACTCCATTCTTTGGAACCACAAAACACACTTTCTATATGTAAAGTAGTTTCATTCATCACAAGATCCCAGAAGCCTTAAGTCCTTCCAGAATCAATGATTAAAAGAAAGTCTTATCAAAACAGATTATGGGTGTGGCCTATCCTGTGGCACAATCCCCCTCCATCTGTGGACATGTAAAATCTAGAGAACTATTCATCTGCTGCTAATATACAAAGGAAGGGTAGGCATACATTGAAAATTTCCATTGCCATAGGGAGAAAGTGGGATGAGAGCAGAGGTTACAGGTTGCAAACATCTCTGAAAACCTGCAAGACATACTGCATTAGATTTAAAATGTTGACAGGCATCTATGGAGTCATATACTGTCCTCTTGGGCTGAAGAAGAGGCAGTCCCTTCACATTTAAGTGACTGTGCAGCAGCAATGTTCTCCTCAAACACTGTGGTAAATGTTTCACCATTTTCCAGCATTGGGATGGTGGACAGGCTCTCCTCAAATGTTAGGTACCAAGCTCTACTCAGACCATTGAAGTGTTGACCAGAATCTGCAATCCCTGGGCATAGATTCCACCCTTATCAAGCATTGGAGTGGCAACCAGATTCTTCAAAATCCCCAGGGCATAGGCCCCACACTCTGAGAACTTTGGAGTGACAGCACTCTTTCTGAGTAACGAATAGGAAGGCCCACCTTCTCCTAAGGCTAGGGCAGATTCACACTTTCCACATACAGAGGTAGACTCACTTTCTTAGTACAAAAGGATGTCTTCAGTCCAGACTGCAGCTTCTATGGTCATGCCCTTGACGTAATTTTGTCTTCAAGCCATCCATTTTCTGTTCCTTTTAGTCCAAACTAGCAATTCCTCCATTCACAAAATGGGACCTCACAAGAAAATTTATTAGTTGTGCATCAAGTACAGAGAGGTCCAAAACATCAGACAGCAGGATTTTCACATTCTGAATAAGTCTATCCACTCCTGATTTGCAATAAAATGACTGATTCTGGTTCTATATTCAGTTAAACCCTTGCATTGAATGGTATTCTCAGGGGATTTGTTTCTGGAAGGTCAGAATTTTCCAAACCATCAATTTCTGTTTTGTGAGCATGTGTGAGTGTGTTCCCAGTTCAGTTCTCAGATTATCTGCTAACCTTCACATTTTACTCTAAGTGGCAAGGAGAAACCAAGCTGCACTTTCTATTTTAACCTTGGAAATATGAGCTAAATATTCAAGTTCATCACTATCAAATTCTGCATTCCATCCAACATCAGAATTGGATTTTGCCAAGTTCTCTGCCACTTTCAATCAAGGATGCCCTTTCCCCCAGTTTTCAATTTTACATTGGTCATTTTCTTCAAAGTCCTCAACAGAAGTACCTTTAATATCCATATTACTATAAACAGTCTTTTCAGTGCATTCTTTGCCTTTCCTGACCAACACAAACAATTCATCCAGCCTCTACTAATTATACAATTCCAAGGATGTTTCCAGATTTTTGGTATTTGCAATAGGAGAACCCCAGTCTCCTGGTACAAATATCTGTTTCAGATTCCCAGGCTGCTTATGCAAATACACTGGAATGGATTTGCTGAGAACTTTTTATATAACTCTAAGTTTTGAAACAAGGAAAATGTCCAAATCTAGGCAGCAACAAGGTGATGTTTCTTCCCAAACCCAGCATTCTGTGGCTGGCTGCTTGTGATCCTGTCTCTTCTGTCACATTGCCAACATATGGTGGTGCCTGCTTGTCTTTTCATTTTCTTCAATTTTTCATGATTTCACCCTCTGTTTCAATGGCTTTATCCTCTCTTTGAATTCAATCCATTTCAAAAATATTCCAATAATAGGATTAAGGCCATCTTGGTTGAGGAGAGTTACCTTAACTGAATTAACATCATGAAAATGTCCTACTTATAATGGTTTCATACCCACAGGAATAGATTAAAATTAAGAACATGTTTCTCTGAGGTCCATACAGCTACAGATAAACAAAAAGAAAACATGACACAACATATATAATGCAGCAAAGGCAGGACTGAGGCAGAAATATATAGCATTAATTGTTGACATTAAAAAGAAGAAAGAGTTAAAAGTAAATAATCAACTTCACAGCTGCAGAAACTAGAAAAATAATAGAAAATTAAGCCCAAATCAAGAGAAGGAATGATATAACAAAGACAAAGCAGAACTAATGAAATAGAGTATTAAAAACAATAGAGAGCATTAACAAAACCAAAAGCTGATTCTTTGAAAATAATAAAATTGACAAACCTTACATATACAGACAAAGAAAAAAGAGATAATATGCAAATAAATGAAATCAAAAGAGATAGAGGACATTGCTACTGGTCTCACAGAAATCAAATGGATAATATGAAGATTCTTGAATAACTGTATGCTACAAATAAAAAAACCTAGATAATATGCACAAATTCATAGAAATGCATGAATGAGCTGAACCAGTTCTAAAAGAAATCAATGATTTAACAGAAAAATTATAAGTAAATAGATTTAACCCATTTTCAAAGAAACCCATTTAAGAGAAGCCAAGCAGCAGATGGCTTTACAGGTGAATTCTATCAATCATTTCAGAAATAATTAGTACTAATCCTGCCTAAAATCTTCTAAAATATTGAAGAGGAAAGATCACAGCATAACTCAATCTATGATGTGAACATCAACCTGATATAAAAGCCAGATAAAAAATGTTTTAAGGAAAGAAAATTACTGGAAAATTTCTCTTTGGGATATAGATGCAACAATTCTCAACAATATATCAGCAAATTGATTCCATAAACCCCTAATATATGATAAAGTGTGATTTATCCCAGGTATGCAAGAATGCTTCAACATAAGAAAATAAATTAACATAATGCAAAATAGTACCAAAATGAAGGGGGAAATGCATGATAATCTCAATGGCTATAGAAAATGCATTGACTACATCCAGTATCCTTTCTTGAAGAAAATACACTAAGAAAAATAGGAATAGAATGAACTTTCCTCAATATTTTAAAGGGAAAATAAGAAAAACCCGCTGCTAACATCATTCTCAAAGTTAAACACATTTTTCCTTCAAAGACCTGGAACAAGAGAAGGTTACTCAATCTTACCACTGTTACTCAACACTGTAGTGGAAGTTCTTGCTAGAGTAATTGGACAAGAAAAAGAAATAAAAGGCTTCCTAATTGGAAAGGAAGGAATAAAGCTTTCACCATTGACAGATGACATGACTCTCTATATAAATAAAATTATACAAAATAAGAAACAAAGGTACTAGACCTAAAGATAAAACTCAGAATTGTGGCAGGATACAAGAGAAATATCCCCAAATTAGTTGTGTTTCTATTTATTAGTAATGAACTTCTGAGGGTGAAATTGAGAAAAAATTCAATTTACAATAGCAACTAAGTAACCAATTAACTTGGAATATATTTAGCAAAGGATATAATGGCTTATACATAAAGTACAAATCATTCATATAAGATATCAATGAAAACCTAAATGAATGGAAGGACATACCATGCTCATGGATTAGATGACTAAATATTCCTATTCTGTCTATTCCATCCAAAATGATTTACAAATTAAATTGACTCCAAATCAAAACTCCAACAGCCTATTTTAAGAAAAGGAAAATACAAGGGTAAAATTTACTTGCAAAGTTTAAGTGCCACAATAGCCAAAAACATCTGCAAAAAGAAGAATGAGATTGGAAAACACACAGCTCCTGACTATAAAGTTGTGACAAAGCTACAGTGAATAAACAACATGCTACTGGAACAAGGATAGATATATAGACCAATAAAAATGAAAATAGTGTTCAAAATTAGACACTCACATCTATGACCAATTGATGATTTCCTTGAAATGTTATTGAGATATAATCACATGGCATAGAATCATCCAAACTGTAAAATAATTGTTCACAGCATCAGCATACAATTGTGCATTCATCACCGCAATGAATATTTGAATATTGTCATTACTCCAAAAAAGAAAAACAAAAGTAGAAGTAAAAAAGAATATCCAAAATAACCCATCACCCATGTCACTCTATTATTCATTCATTTTTGTCTCCATTTTCTACTTATATATCCATACAGTGAATAAAGGGAGCATGAGCCATAAGGTTTTCACAATCACATGGTCACATCATATAAACTGTATAGTTATATACTCATCTTCAAGAATCAAGGCTACAGAGTTGCAGTTCAACAGTGTCAGGTATTTCCTTTTAGCTATTCTAATACACCAAAAACTAAAATGGTATATCTTTATAACGCAAAAGAATAACCTTCAGGATGCCCTCTTGACTCCATTTGAAATCTTTCAGTCCCTGAATCTTTACTTTGTTTCATTTCTATTCCATTTTTGTTCAGGAAGTCTTTCTCAACCCCATTATGCCAGGTCCAGATTCATCCTTGAGAGTCATGTACCATGCTTCCATGGAGATTTATACCCTTGGGAGTCATGTTCCATGACACAAAGAAGGAAGCAAGTCCACCTGCCATGTGGGCTTAGAAAGAGAGGCCAAATCTGAGAAAAATAAGAGGTTCTCTGAGGCTGATTTTAGACAAAATTATAACTAGGCTTAGTCTCTTCTTTGCAGTAACAGGCTGCATAAGGACAAATCCCAAGATTGAGGGTTCTGCCTACTAAATTGGTAGTCCCTAATATTTGTTTGAAAGTAAGGCATTCCCCAGGTGGGTAAATTTAATATTTCCACATTTTCCCCTGTCCCTCAAGGGAGATTTTCAAATACTTTTTTTAACCTATGTCCAGATTACTCTGGGATGTATTGGGGCTTCACACTAATTGTACAAACAGAAGAGATCTTGCTCCCTATTCAAGGTTCCATATAATTATGGTCTTTGAATAAACTTACCATACAAGTTAATTTTTATAGTGTGCTACAGAAAATAAATATTTTCCACCATATAAATATCTCTAATTTGGTTTTACATGGAAGTTGAATGTTTAAAACAGTCAGTAACCTCCTTTACCCTTTAGACTTATATACCTTAATCCTAACCAAGGACATTTTGTTCATATCTCTATTTGAAGTTGGATCTGTTTTTCACCACCTTTAACACTTGCTGTAGGGCATAATATTGACATTCATAGATATCAAACTCTAACTCTGAGTCAGGTGTTTCACAGAACCTGAAGTTCCAGGGAAAAACCAGAATATACACAGTAGCTCAGCATCTCAGAGTCTAGAAATAACTTTTACAACTCAGGAATAGATTCAACTGATGTAACAGCTTACAATCTATGTGTCATTACCTTAAGCCTTCCCCTGATAACCTGTGCTCTCAGATTAAATTTTAAGACTTTGCACATTATAGTTAGTCCATATTAGTGAGATATTATAATGTCTGTCATTTCATTTCTGGCTTATTTCATGCAACATACTGTCCTCAAGATTCACTTACCTTGTTTGCATATCTCAGAACATCATTTCTTCTTGCTGCCACTCACTAATCCATTGTAAATATACACCATAGTCCACCATTCTGTTCATCAGTCCATGTTACTTAAGCCACCACCATTCATTGTGAATTATGAACACTTCCTCCATAAAACCAGTGTGCAAATGTCCATTTGTGCCCCTGTTCTCAGTTCTTCCAAATATATAACTGATAGTGTAATTGTAGGACCATATGATAACCCCATATCTAGGTTCCTGTGGAACCACCACACTGCCCTCCAGATGGGTTGCCCATTCTACTTCCCCAACAGCAGTGAAAGGTACATCCCTCTGTCCACATTTTCTCCAGTACTTGTTTCCCACTCTTTATTTTTTAAATGTTCAATCCCAAGTAAACAAACAGTGGTTCCCAGTATAATCACATATTTATATGTACAGCCCTACAGTCCTATGTGGACATTTCCACTTCTTCCAGAAAAAAAGAGGAAAAGGGGAAAAAAGAAAATAATAATAAAAGAAAAAATGATGAAAGGGATAAAAATAAAATACATAAATAAAATGCCACCACCAAAAATCCCATACCCATGCCTTATATACACTTTTTGTAGACATTTAGCATTGGTATATTGCCTTTGCTACAATCAGTGAAGGCGTATTAGAATGCTACTTTTAACTATAGACTCTAGTCTGCATTGATTGTATTTTTTCTCCATGCCTTTGCTACAATCAGTGAAGGCATATTAGAATGCTACTTTTAACTATAGACTCTAGTCTGCATTGATTGTATTTTTTCTCCAAAACCATCCAATTCTAAACACTTTGCAAATTTGACATTCATTTGTTCTCACTCATGTAAAAACGTTCTTATTTTTTCACATTTAATCACCAACATTGACCACTCTCTTTCCCAAATTTATACATCCCAAGTCTTTTCCTTCTATATGTCCTTCTTGTGTTCTACATGTCCCTAACCATCTTCTTTTGTCCTTACACTCATCTTTGTTCAGTGTACTTACAATATTGTGCTACCATCACACAGTATTATGCTATCTATTTCTGGGTGTATACAGTCAATGCTATTGAGCATTCTATGCTCCTTCAGCATCAAATGTCCAGCCAGCATACTCTTTATATCACCTCATAACCTGTGTTCTCAACTTTGGCTCTCAAAGATTGCTCATTAATGTTAGTTCATATTAGTGGGACCATACAGTATTTGTCCTTTTGTGGCTGGCTAATTTTTCTCAACACAGCATCCTCAAGGTTAATCCACATTGGTATAGGCTTTGTGATTTTATTCTGTCTGATAGCTGCATATGTATACATAATATGTATATATCACAGTTTGTTTATCTAGTCATCAATTGATGGACATTTGGGCTATTTCCAACCTTTAGCAACTGTGAAGAATGCCAGTATAAACAGTGGTGTGAAAATTTCTGGCCGTGTCCCTGCCTTCACTTCCTCCAAATATATACCTAGTAATGGTATTACTGGATCACAAGGCAATTCTATGCTTAGCTTGCTGAGCAACCTCCATATGGCCTTCCAGAGTGTTTGCAACATTCTACATCCCCAACAAGAGTGATTAAGAATGCCTCTTTCTCCACATACTCTCCAACACTTGTAATTTTTTTTTTCTATTGGTCTTTCTATTAGGTGTGTGATGATATCTCATTGTGGTTTTGATTTGCATTTCCCTACAAACCAGTGAAGTTGAGAATCTTTCAAGTCTTTTTTTAGCCATTTGTATTTCCTCTTCAGAAAAGTGTCTGTCCATGTCTTTTGCCCATGTTTTTAATTGGGTTGTTTGTCTTTTTGTTGTTGAGTTGTAAGATCTCTTTATGTATTCTGGATATTAAACTCTTACCTGATATATGGGTTCCAAATATTGTCTCCCATTGTGTATGCTGCCTTTTTACTTTTCTGGCAAATTCCTTTAATGCACAAAAGTATTCAATTTTGAGGAAATTCTATCGATCCATTTCTTTTTTACTGTTTTCATTTTGGGTGTAAGGTCTTGGAAACCACCTACAATCACAAGATATTTAACCAATATCCCCAAATTCTGTTCTAATTTTTTTATGGTCTTAGCTCTATTGTTTAGGTCTTTGATCCACCTTGAGTTAATTTTTGTATAACATGTGAAATAGGCATCATATTTCATTCTTTTGGATATGGATATACAGTTCTCCAAACACCATTTATTGAATGGACTGCTCTGACGCAATTGTGTTGACTTGACTGCCTTATCAAAGATCAATTATGCATAGATGAGATGGTCTATTTCTGAACACTCAATTCAATTCCCTTGGTCGGTATGTCTATCTTTATGCCAGTACCATGGTGTTTTGACTGCTGTAGTTTTTAATATGCTTTTGGGAGGGATTTTCACTGGTATTACATTGAATATAGAAATGAATTTAAGTAGAAATGACATCTTAACTATATTTAGTCTTCCAATCCATGATCACAGTATGTTCTTCCATTCATTTAGGTCCTCTGTGGTTACTTTTAGCAATTTCTTTTACTTTTCCATGTATAGGTCTTTTGTGTTCTTGGGTAAATTTATTCATAAATATTTGATTCATCTGGTTGCTAATGTGAATGGAATTCTTGATTTCCTCCTCAGATTGCTCCTTACTAGTGCATATATACACTACTGATATGTGCATGTTTGTCTTGCACCCTGCCACTTTTGTGTATTCATTTATTAGTTCTAGTGGCTTTGGTGTAGATTTTTCAGGGTTTTCTACATATAGGATCATGTCATCTGCAAACAGCAAAAGTTTCATTTCTTCTTCTCCAATTTGGATGAAGTTTATATTTTTTTCTTGCCTAATTGATCTATCTAGAAATTCCAGCACAATGGTGAATAGCAATGGTGACAGTGGGAATGTTGTCTTGTTCCTGATCTTAGAAGAAAAGCTTCCAGTGTTTTTCTATTGAGCACAATTCATCTGTGGGGTTTTCATATATTGCCATAATGATAATAAGGAAGGTCCCTTCTATTCCTATTTTTATGTGTTTTTATCAAGAAAGGATATTGAATTTTGTCAAGTGCCTTTTCTGCCTCAATTGAGATGATCATATGGTTTTTCCATTTTGATTTACTGGTGTGGCATAATACATTAATTGATTTTCTTGAATTGAACCAGACTTGCACACATGGAATAAATCTTACTTGGTCATGATGTATAATTCTTTTAATGTGCTGCTGGATTCAATTAGCAGGTATTTTGTTGAGGATTTTTGCATCTATATTTGTTAAAGTGATTTATCTATAATTTCCTTTTCTTGCAATATCTTTGTCTGACTTTGTATTAGGGTGAATTTGGCTTCATAAAATGAGTCAGACAGTTTTCCCTCCTCCTCAATTTTTTGAAGTGTTTGAGCAGGATTGGTACTAATTCTTTCTTGAATGCTTGGTAGAAATCACATGTGAAACCATCTGTCTCTGGTCTTTTCTTTTTTTGGGGGACTTTCTGATGAGTGACTCCATCTTTTTACCTGTGATTGCTTTGTTGAAATCACCTGTTTGTTTCAAGTCATTGTTGGTTGTTCATGCTTTTCTAGGAAGTTGCCCATTTCATCTAAGATGTGTAGCAGGGTATTATGTAGTTGCTCATAGTATTGTCTCATTTTCTTCTTTATTTCTGCAGTTTACTTCTCTTGCTGTTCTTTGGCATTCAGTTCAACTTATTCTAGACCTCTAACATAGCTTTGTTTAACTGCTGAGAAATTTTTAGTTTTGTTCTTCTGGTTCTTGCCCTGCCTATCTGTCTGTCTTGCTGGCCAGTTGTCACATTAGCTATCCCCCCACCCCAGTCTCCCCATATAACCAGGTGCCCACATCAGCCTGCCTCTGGGGGTTAGGCACTGGGCACAATAGGAAGTTCTCTCCGTGTGGGTAAAATGAGTCTCCTATCTCCTAGTGGTGTTTTATTTTTTACTGGCCAGCAAGCCCTGTTTTAATTTAGTGCACTGCTTTATCTGATGTGTCATCTGTATTTCTCAGCTTAAACAGGGATGGTTTCCACTGTAGGGGTTGCAAGCCAACTCCACTGGGCCTGTGTTAAGGTCTGGAGAGGTTCTGAGAGGTGCTAAAATTCCCTTGCTCTTTCACATTTGCCCAGCAGATGGTGCTGTTTGGTGACATAATAGTTTTCAGAAGGCATTTATCTTCTGGGTCTGAGGCTGTGTCTGTCCAGGTGAGCCTGAATTACCTCATGGAGCCCAGCTGAATCTGGCTGGATGTGGCTGAATTACCTCTCAGATCCTATCTGAATCTGGTTGGGTGGGGCTTAATTACCTCTCAGATACCAGCTGAGTCTGGCTGGGTGGGGCTGAATTGCCTCCTGGTGCATTTGTCTGACTGCACAGGGCTGAGCTGTGGGTTTCATTCACCCTAAATTTGCTGGGTAAAGTCTGACTCAATATAGGGCTGTCCCCCATTCTGTTTGTGACAAAGAATTCCCTCAGCTGCCCATTTTTAGCCATCCCCCCAGCAAGTATCAGGCTGCTGAAAACTTTGTTCCTCAAGGTTGGGAGAAGGGCTTTCAGATCCAGGGCTGGAAACAGTCTCTGCCCATGTTCCTTAGACTCTTCATCCCTTGCAGATCTAAGCCTTGAAATCTCCACCCCATCCCCCAGTCACCAAATCATGGGGATCTGTCTCACTGCTGTGAACAATTTTGTACTCTGTTTCCCCAGTGGGATGTGAGAGGAATCCTAAATTCTGCTTCTGTGTTCCTTCAATGCTGCATGAGACCAAGTGAGGGGGTTGGAGAGGACCTGATGGTTCAGAATGGCATCCTCCTACCTGATATTTCTCTTCTTGTTCAATTCAGCACCTCTAGGGTCCTTCTCTCATCTATACCCTCCTACAGAATTCTGAATAACTCAGGGTTGTCCCCACTTTTTGCTGAATATTTAGAGACATGTGTTCAGCAGCTGTTTAAATCATGATATTGTTGATGTCACCCATCAAATGATTTTTGACAAGGCTTCCAATTCCATTCAACTGGGAAATAATAGTCTCTTCAACTAATAGTATTTGGGAAATGGATATACAATGCAAAAAGAATTAATGAATACCCCCAATCTCTCACCATATAGAAAAATTAACTCAATATGGATCAAAGACTTAACTATAAGGCCAGGACTCTAATACACATGGAAGACAATGTAGGAAATAATTTTCAGTATCACATTTTGGAAAATGATCAGTAGGTTTAAACCCAAAGCACAAGCAACAAAAGGAAAAAGAGGCTTTTGTGTCCTCATCAAAATTAAAGATTATTGCTCATCAAAGAACTTTATCATGAATTGAGAATATCCCATCATCAATGGGAGAAAATAACAGGAAACCACATATCCAACAAGGGCTTAATATTTCGGATATGCAAAGAAATCCTACAACTCAGCAATAAAAACACAAAGAGTCCCATTTAAGAATTGGCAATACACATGAATAGATATTTCTTCAAACAGGAAATACAAATGGCTGAAAATTACATGAAACTTACTCAATATCACTATTTATTAGGGAAATAGGAATCAAAATCAAAATTAGATATGATTACACACACACTAGATGAGATACTATTAAAGAAGAATAAAATTACAAGTTTTGGAGAGAATGTGGAAAAATAAGAACACTAGTTCCTTGCTGGTGGGAATGTAAAACTTTGCAGCCCCTGTGGAAGACCATTAATCAGTTCCTCAGGAAGATAAGCATAGAATTTCCATATGTTGTTTTAATCCCAATACTAGGTGTATACTCAGAAGAACTAAAAGCATAGACTCAAACAGATACTTGCTCATTAATATTCATAGTGGCATTATCCATAATTGCCAAAAATGGAAGCAGTCAATAGTCCATCAACTGAAGAATGGATAAACAAAATGTGGTATATGCATACAGTGGAATATTATTCAGCTTTAGAATAGATTGAAGTCCTGATATACAAAACAAATACATGAAATTTAAGACATTATGCTGAGTGAAATAAGCCAGGCACTGAAGGGCAAGTATTGTATGATCTCAGGAATTATAATTAGAAACTTCATAGACTTAGAATCCAGAATATAACTACCAGGGGATGGATTAGTGTTAGAGAATGGGGAGTGAATGCTTAATTTGCACAGAATTTCAATTTAGGTTGGTTGTAAATCATTGAATGTAGATGGTGTTGATTTTAGCACATTATTGTGAATGCAATGAATAGCACTGAATTATGCATGTGAATGTGGATTAAAGGGAAAGTTTTCACGTATTTTACTCAGATGAAATTTATAAGATAAACAGAATTGTGTAACTCAGTGAATCTTGTTGATGATGGACTGGATGCACTGGAGTTATTAGTGCAAGTATATGAATGTTATTTATGAATTATAACAAATGTATGACTAATACAAGGCATTGTCCTTATTGGAGATGATAAGAATACATGCCATTTAATGGTGGAAATTGTTAGAAATTTTCCCTCTGCAACTTACCAGAAATCCACCTTCTAAGCTGCTAGAGAAAGTTGTTCTCAGGAAAGAGTCTCACCAGAGGCGCTCTGCTTCAAAACTACCTGAGAGAGTACCAGAGAAAATTTATTGGCCACTTGCTGGTTTCATTGCACTGCAATCACTGGAAAATGAAGATGCTCTGAATGATTTAGGGGCTAGAGGCACTGTGCTACTAAATCATTCAAGGATCATTTTTAGAGAAGTTGCTGCCCAGTGGACTCTGCTGGCCATCAAAGGTTGTCAGAAACTGGAGAAGCTTGAGTGCTGCTAGACTCAGGTGATGGAGATAGCTAACATGCTGCAAGAACCTTTTGAGTGGGTACACTGGAAACAGGAAGCAAAATCTTTTTCCTTATGAAAACGTCTTTCCAGTGTCCCCTACTGGTAAGTCTTCAGTGCCAGTTAGAATAGGAAAAATATTTCCATGTCCCATATACATTTTCACAGAACAAAAAACAGGGTGAATTTGAAGCAGAGAGGCAAAAATACATTAACTGGCACAGTTGACCCCTTTGACTACTCAACTTTAATATTCACCCATCTGCACAAATTTGAGTTCTTGTACAACAATAAAACAACTCTTTATTTCTACCTAATAAGATATACCTATTCTTGACTGTTGATGCCTAGCCTCAATCAAGATGGCACATTGGGAAGTTTCAGGGTTCCATCTTCCCACACAAGCTTTGGACAACCATCAAGAACTGGCATACAAGTCTTTCTAAATGCACTAAAGAACAGTTAAAGGACTGCATTAACAGAGAAATTTCCAAATCAAGATAAAGTCTACTTAAAAATGGTAGGACATCATGAAGCCTTGGCTGGCTTCTCCCCATGCTCTCTTTGGCTTGGCACAGAGTCAGCCTTTGATCCCCAAACAGCTCTCTGGTCCTGGCTCTGGAGGAAACAGAGTAACACTCATGCATATACTGGGAGTATGTGTATCTGACCCAATATATCTGGTGGTGGACTGATGGACACAGAACTTGCCCTGTGTATATGAGGCAGCTCACAGAGCTGTCCTATAGAATGCTGTGGGAGACCAATTGGGTGTCTGCCTGGGGCAAGAGATTGATGTCTGAAAGATATATATTGTAGTGTCCAGAAATGTAAAGAAACTTTCCTATGGAAGATGGGATATTTGTATCCATGAAAAAAGTGTAATTCTTAGGGTCACATTCACAGGACTAAGAAATGACATGTGCATAGGAAGTATCAAGGAAGCCTTCTGGACTCAAGCAATTCTATGAGATCATTGCATGGATAAGCTCTAAGGATATCACTCACATAGGTCAGTCTGTAAAGATTGGGAAGTGTGTTTTCTTTTTCCTTTCCCTTCTTTTTTTTCAGCTTCTGGCACTCAAAGTCTGAACACCAGTTCAGATATATCAAAATACCAAAGTCTCCATGTTGCCATAAAGCAATAAAAAATACAAAAAAAGCAAGTGAAAACTGGGGCAAAGTGGAAAATTAAAGGATTAGGAACCATAGATGAGGAGGACCAATCTCAGGATATACTGGTACTTTAAAATGGTCCAAAATATGTTCACATAACTAAAGGAAATCAAACAAACAATGGACTATCACAAAATAATAACAATAGAGAGACTGATGTCATGAAAATTGACCACAGAGAGATATAGAGCAGAGAAACATAAATTAAAAATTCCTCAAAGGGGTTCAAAGGCAGATTGGGGTTGGTGGGAGCAGAAATGCCTATGGCCAAGAAGCAGAAGCTGAGCAGCAATGAGAACAGCAACCCCAACTTCTCAGGAGATGAAAATGATGATGCTGTCAGTATAGAAATTTGTATAAACACTGAATGCCCTGATACACCAATGAATATGCCAAATGCACCTGGAAGGAAAAGTTGGGGGAAGGGAAAATGGAAGTCAAAGCAATGCAAATATTCTTTCAAGTGTGTAAATAGTCTTAAGGAAGATCATAACCAACCACTGTTTGGAGTTCACAGTAAAGAAGTAAAGAAGGAGATCCATTAATGTTTGCAACTGTTGGTAGTAACAGAATTACCTCATATGAATGTCACTCACAAGGAGAAGTCTGGTTGTTGCAATCCTATGTGGATGATGATGCTGATGAAAGCTTTTACACTTGTGCATGGACAAATGATAGCAATACCAGCCATCCTCTGCTGGCTGTGGATGGATCTAAAGGCATAATTAGGATAATTATTCCCATACAATGCAGTGTATAAAACACTATGTGGGCCATGGAAATGCTATCAATGAGCTGAAGTTCCACCCAAGAAACCCTAACTTTCTTCTTTTTGTAAGTAAAGATCATGGTTTACAATTATGGAATATCCAAATGGACACCTTGATGGCAATATTTGGAGGTGTAGAAGGGCACAGAGTTGAAGTTCTAAGTGCTGATTGTGATCTTTTGGATGAAAAAAATAATGTCTTGTGGTATGGATCACTTACTTCAACTTTGGAGGATCAATTCAAAGAGAATGATGAATGCAATTAAGGAATCTTACGATTATAACCCAAACAAAACTAATAGGCCATGTATTTATCAGAAAGTCCACTTTCCTGACATTTCTACCAAAAACATACACAGGAATTATGTTGATTGTGTGCAATGGTTAGGTGATTTGATACTATCCAAGAGTAGCTATGCCATTTTGGAGGCTTCACCAGCATTTTTCTTGTAAAAATGCCATTGTGTGCTGGAAACCTGGAAAAATGGAAGATGATATAGAAAAAAATAAACCCAGTGAGTCTAATGGGACTATTCTTGGGCAATTTGATTACAGCCAGTGTGAAATGGTACATGAGGTTTCTATGGATTTCTGGCAAAAAAAAATGCTTGCATTGGGGGAGAACCTAAGGTGGTGACTAGGAGAAACAGGGAAAAAAAGAACACATCCATGAAAAATACTAGATAAATGCCAGAAAGTGTCCTAGAACACCAGTTCCAGTGACGCACCAGTGGGACAAGGTCTGCTAAATCCACAGGGACAATACACTTGCTGAAACTGGGAGTCTGCATTCTGAAATAAGTGAGTAAGCCTGCTGAATATCTGGCAGCCATGCTGAAGTGTGGGGAAACCATGGGTTGGCATTTGGAGGTGGACTAGTTCTTTTACAAAAAACCAAACAGTGGCTGCAGATATAGTAGCAAGAACTGCACAGTGAAATATTGCAGGAACAGGCTGTACAAATGCCTCAATATCTGGCATGGAAGATAGCCTTTCATGCACCTTCTGATAATTGTCTAGGAGCAAGGTGACAGAGGTAAGCCAAAAGGGGAAAATAACCACACCCCTTGCAGGCATCTTCCCAGTGGGCTGAGAATGCTCCTGCCTGGTGCCAGAGCCACAGCCCAGAGTTGTGCCAAACACCCAGTGTGACAGGAAGTGTTTCCAGAAACACTCACATTCACCACTATATTGGGCATGGACAATAGATTTTCATGCACCCATAGCTAATTTTCCCAGAGCTGGCAAGGTGGAGCTGTGTGAAAAGGAGAAATTAACATGCCCCATGCAGTCATCCTTACAGCAGGATGGGAATGCACCTACATGGCCCAGTGGCAGAGAACTTCCCTTGAGGGATGGTGTGCACTTGTGATGTAGCACAACCTTCCCTCAGCAGAGGCCCTAGAAGGACATGGCTTGGAAGAGTGACCCACTCAGAAATCCCAGGGACCATATGCCAATACCAAGGACTTGTGTGTCAGTGGAAGAGACAATCTGTGCTGAGACTGAAATGAAGGTTTAGACTCTTGCAACAGCCTTAAATATCCAGGAACACCTGGGAGATTTGATTATTATAGCTGCTCTCCCTCCATAACTGCTCAGAAACATACCCCATATTCAGGGCAGACATCACCAACAACACACCCAAATGGTGCACCAATTGGACCCCGCAAGAATCAGACCCCTACAAACCACAAAGACAAAGTTGGAGAGAACTGATTTGAGGAGAATAGGTGGCTTGTGGAAGCCATCTGCTGGTTAGTTAAAGTGTACTCCACCAAGCTATAGATCTGACAAATTAGAGGTTAGTCTGAATAATATTACATATCTTAAAAGAACAGCATCAGGTAAACCCAATGTCAAGAGGCCAAAAACAACAGAAAATTTTAAAGTGTATGAAAAAACGAGATGATATTGGTAACCCAAACCCAAGCACCCAAATCAAAAGATCAGAGAAGACACAGTACTTAGATCAATTAACCAAAGAACTAAAGACAAACAATGAGAGCATGGCACAGGATATAAAGGACATGAAGAAGACCCTAGAAGAGCATAAAGAAGAAATTGCAAGAGTAAATTAAAAAAATAGGTGATCTTGGGGAAAGAAAAGAAACCGTTGCCCAAATTGAAAAGATTCTAGATACTGATAGTACAAGACAAGAGGAAACTGAACAATGAATCAGTGACCTAGAGGACCACAGAATGGAAAATGAAAAAACAAAAGAAAGAATGGAGAAAAAATTGAAAAAAATCAAAATGGAATTCAGGGATATGATAGATAAAATAAAACATCCAAATATAAGACTCATTGGTGTCCCAGAAAGGGAAGAGAAGGTTAAAGGTCTAGAAAGTATTCAAAGAAATTTTGGGGGAAAACTTCCCAAACCTTCTACACAATATAAATACACAAAACATAAATGCCCAGTGAACTCCAAATAGAATAAGTCCAAATAAAACCACTCCAAGACATATTCTGATCAGACTGTCAAATACTGAGGAGGAGCAATTTCTGAAAGCAACAAGAGAATAGCAATTCACCACTTACAATGGAAACAACATAAGACTGAGTAGTGACTACTCAGTGGCCCCCATAGAGGTGAGAAGACAGTGGCATGACACATTTAAAATTCTAAGAGAGAAAAATTTCCAACCAAGAATACTTTATCCAGCAAAGCTCTCCTTCAAATTTGAGGGAGAACTTAAATTTTTCACAGACAAATGCTGAGAGATTTTGCTAATAAAAGACCTGCCCTACTTCAGATACCGAATGGAGCCCTACTGACAGAGAAACAAAGAAAGGAGAGAGAGATATGGAGAAAGGTTCAGTACTAAAGAGATTCAATATTGGTTCATTAAAGGACAATAAGAGAGAGAGGGGAAAAATGTTTCTGACAAACATAATCCAAAGGATAGGATGGCTGATTCAAGAAATGCCTTCAGAGTAATAGCATTGAATGTAAATGGATTAAACTCCCCAATTAAAAGATATATATTGACAGAATGGATCAAAAAATGAACTATCAATATGTTGCATACAAGAGACTCATCTTAGACACAAGGACACAAAGAAATTGAAAGTGATAGGATGGAAAATATATTTCATGCAAGCTACAGCCAAAAGAAAGCAGGAGTAGCAATATTAATTGCAGATAAAATAGTCTTTAACTGCAAGGATGTTATGAGAGACAAAGAGAGAGAGACACTACATACTAATAAAAGGGCCAATTCAACAAGAAGAAATAACAATCATAAATGTTTATGCACCCAATCAAGGTGCCACAAAATACATGAGAAAAACACTGGCAAAACTAAAGGAAGCAATGAATGTTTCCACAATAATTGTGGGAGATTTTGATACATCATTCTCTCCTATAGATAGATCAGCCAGACAGAAGACCAATAAGGAAATTGAAAACCTAAACAATTGGATAAATGAATTTGATTTAACAGACATATATAGAACATTACACCCCAAATCACCAGGATACACATTCTTGTCTAGTGATCACAGAAGTTTCTCCACAATAGACCATATACTGGGACATAAAACAAGCCTGAATTGATTTTAAAAAATTGAAATTATTCAAAGTACTTCCTCTGACCACAATGGAATACAATTAGAAGTCAATAACCATCAGAGACAGAAAATTCACAAACACCTAGACTTTCTGGGAATGCCTAGGAATGACTATGGTTTGTTAATGTCTGATGGGTATGATAGGAACAAGTTCACAGAAATGTTGCCCTATTAGTTTATTTTCTTGGGGTAGAGTAGGAACATGTTGGACTCCCTTGTTATGGTTTGTTTGAAATGTTTTCTTTTATGTTTTTTTTTAATTTTTTTGATATAGTTGATTGAAAAAAGAGTTAATTAAAAAACAATGAAAAATATATGCAGAGATCCCTTGAGGAGTTGGTGGAGAATGCAGGGGTAGTGGGCTCCCTCACCTCAATGGTTGCTGATGTTCTCACAGACATAAGGTACTGGTGGTTTGATGGGCTGAGCCCTCTATCACAGTACTTGCCATTGCGGAGACTGTTGCTGCAAAGGAGAGGCTAGGCCTCCCTATAATTGTGCCTCAGGGTCTCCTCCCTAATGATTCTCAGTTGCTCAGATGTGGCCCTCTCTCTCTAGCTAAGCCAACTTGACAGGTGAAATCACTGCCATCCCCCCATGTGGGATCTGACACCTAGGGGAGTGATTCCCCTTGGCAATGTGGACTATGGCTCCCAGGGAGGAATTTAGACCTGGCATCATGGAGGAGAGAACATCTTCTTGACCAAAATGGGGATGTGAATGGAAATGAAATAAGCTTCAGTGGCAGAGAGATTCCAAAAGGAGCCAAGAGGTCACTTTGGTGGGCACTCTTGTGCACAATATAGACAACCAGTTTTAGGTTCTAATGAATTGGAATAGCTAGCAGTAAATACCTGAAACTATCAAACTACATACTATAACCCATGAATCTTGAAGAGGAGTGTATAAAAGTGTACCTTATGAGGGGTGACAATGTGATTGGGAAAGCCATATGGACCACATTCCCCTTTGTCTTGTTTATGGATGGATGAGTAGAAAAATGGGGGAAGAAAAAAAAGACACCCAGTGTTCTTTTTAACTTTAATTGTACTTTTCCACTATAATTGTTCTTTTTCACTTTAATTTTTATTCTTATTATTTTTGTGTGTGTTAACAAAAATGTCAAAAATTAATTTTGGTGATGAGTAAACAATGGAATGTATGCTGTGTTTTGTATGACTGCATGGTATGTGAATATATCTCAATAAATATGAATTATAAAAAAAGATGCTTGCATTAGGCAACAAAATTTGCAAAATTTGTTTTGATATTTAGAAGTAGAATATCCTCATAAAGCCAAATGAACATTACTAACTCATCAGAAATGTGATGCTGCTATTTGACAAACTAGTTTTAGCAGAGCTAGTAGCATACTTATAGCTATTTGTGATGATGCAAGTATTTGGCATTGGGATCAACTTCAATAAATTACTTTTTCTTATTCAAAATTAGAGTTGCATGTGTATAATAGAATCTTTTTACTGTATCTTGTTAGTAAGCACACATAGAGCATTTAGTGTTGTCTTTCAACATTCAATCAGGCTGAGCTGAATGTAGTGACGTTTACATTGTTTACATCCTTTGTACTGTCTTTCTCCTCAGACTTCACTGCTTGGAATAAAAAATTATTTTAAGAAAAGAAGATTGGATCTGGAAGAATAAAGACATAATAAACAAAGATAAGACCATTGAATTTATGCTGTATAAGCAGAAGAAGTATGAAATTGTGAAGAAAACTGAAAAGCATCTGAGGAACATGTAGGACACAATCAAATGTACCACTGTATGAAATGTGAGTGAAACAGAATGAGAAGAGAGAAGGGGGTAGAGAGAATATTCAAAGAAATAGTGGCTGAAAAAATTTTAAATTTAATGAAAGAAAACTATAAAAAAAACAAAGATGCCCAAAAAATTCCAGACAGGATAAACTCAAAAACAGCCACACACAACATGTTATTGTAATCAAACTGTTGAATGCCAAAGATAAAGAAAAAATTTTGAGACATGCAATGAGGTGAATGGATCCTGTATACAGCATTTTGAGTGAAGAATACCAGAATCAAAGGCAAACACTGTAATGTCTCACCAATATGGACTAACTACAGAGTGTAAACTCAAAATTGAATGTTAGAGCACAGCCTAAGAGGGAAATAATTATTGTAATGGTGCCTAGATTGTAAGCTCTTGCAGCAGTCAAGTCTATTCCTGTATTGTAATGGCTATCTCCAAACTCTGTAATGCTGATCCTTTTGTGTAAATCCTGATTGGTGTCTAGAACATTGGGTTTCTGTGTGATACCTGAAACTCAGAGCTAGAGCTCTGCAGATATGAACATCAGCATTAACACATACAGCAACTGTTAAAAAAAAGCTGAAAAACACCTAAGACTTCAATTAGAGATGTGAAGGAAGCAGATCTGGTTAAGACTAGGGAAAATTGGGCCAAAGGGTAAAAGTTGAAACTGACTGTGTTAAAACTTCCACTTAAATGTGAGACCAAAGGAAGATATGTTTATTTGGTGTAAGATCAATATTTTCTAAACAATATAACTCCATCTACAAAATGTGTCCCTAAGCTGCAGCTGCCCTGAGCTCCTTCTGTCTGAGCTCTTTTAGGGATCCAGTACACTAATCAAAGGCACACAATGAATGGACAGGGCCACATTTCCATGGAAACATTCAATCAAGAGATCACATCTTAATCAAAGGTGTCACTCACAGTTAGGTGGGTCACATCTCCATGGAAACACTCAATCAAAAGTTTCCCACCTAATCAACACTTATACATCTGCCTTCACAAGATTTCATTAAAGAGCATGATGTTTTGGAGGACATAATACACCCAAACTGGCATATTCCACCCCCTGGACCCCAAAATGACACAATTTATCCATATACAAAATACGGTCATTCATCACAATTTCAAGAAACTTAAATCATTTCAGTGAAAACAGGTAAGTACAAGATCCCATCGAAAACAGTCACATGTGTGGTTTTTCCTAAAGAAAAATTGCCCTCTGTCTGTGGACCTTTGAAACCTAGAACAAGTTATATTCTGCCAATATAAATGGGGGGACAATCATCAGGAAAACATTCCTATTGCTGTAGGGAGAAATTGAAAGGAAAAGAGGGTTCACAGGGCCAAAACAATTCCTAAAACTATCAGGGCAAACATCATTAGATTTCAAAGTCTGAGAGTCATTTATAGAATAATGTTTTATCCTTGGGGCTGGAGAGAGCAGGAGTCTAACCTTCCTAAGGGCCTTATGGCAGTCCTTTTCTCTCCAAATGTGGGGTAAGTGTTCCAATATATTCACACATTGGGGAGACCACCTTCTCTGCTCACCCTCCTCAAACATTGGGGTAACACCCAGACTCTCTTCCATCTCTGGGGCACATGGTCAACCCTTTGGAACAGTGAGGTGGTGAACAGATTCTCCTCAATTCCCAAGGAATATGCTCCACACTCTCTGAGGCTTGGGATTTCAGCAATCTTCCTGAACATCAAGGCAGAAAGGCCACTCTGCCTCTGGGGTAAACACCCTTTCCACATGCATGGGTAGCTCTTCTCTCTTTGCCTGAGATTTCTTGACCAAAGACCTCAATTTCCATTGTTCTGTCTTTGAAGAAATTTTTCTTCCACTTGTCTCCTCTCTGTCCCCTCCAGTCCAGGCTGGAAGTGGTTATGTATATACAGATCTCAAAAGAATTTTGTAGGCATGACATGCAGTTTACTGAGGTCAAAACTGTCAGACATTAGGACTTTCCACAGATACTTCCTGATTAACTCCACCTCCAATCCTGGCTTGCACTGAAAAGGTGGTCAGGCTCCATGTTTGTTAAATCCTCACACTTTCTGGAAGCCCAGAATTTTCCAAACTATCCATTTCTGCTTTCTTTGTACCCAAGTGTTTACTTCTCAGCTTATCTCTGTCATGTCACATTTTACTATAAGCTACAAGGAGAAACCAGTCTACATCCTCCAAACATAGTCTGGAGATCTCCTCAGCTAAGTGTCCCAGATAATTGCCTTCAAATTCTGCCTTTCATTTGACATGAGGATTCAATTTTGCCAAATTCTCTGCCACTTTAAAACAAGGATCACCTTTCTTCCCATTGGCAATGACACATTCATCATTTCTTTCTAAGCCCTCATCAGAAGTAACTTTAGAGTCCAGATTTCTACCAACAGTTTCTTCAAAGCAATCTAGGTATTTTATATCAGGCTTCTCACAATCCTTCCAGAATCTTCCCTTTATCCATTTAAGAAGCCATTCCAACATGTTTGGTACTTGCAAACTCAGGAGCACCCTACTTCTGGTACCAGAATCGGTTCTGGTTTCCTAATGCTGTCATTATGCAAAATACCAGAAATGCATTGGTTTTTATAAAGTGGGTTTTGGGTTGCAAAGTTACAGTTCTATAATCATAAAAGAATCCAATACCAGGCATAAACCTAAGTATACCTTCACTGGAGAAAGGCCATTGGCATCCAGAAAACCTCTGTTAGCTTGGAAAGCATGTGGCTGGCACCTGCTTGCTTCCAGGTTGCATTTCAAAATGGCACTCCCCAAAATGTATCTAGGCTTAGTTTCTTAGGGCAAACTCTGTGCCAGTATATCCAAAGCATTAGCAAAAGTCTACTTTCAATGGTCTTCTCCAAAATATCTCTCTCGGCTGCAACTGCACTGAGCTCCTTCTGCCTGAACTATTATAGAGCTGTAGTAGACTAATCAAAGACCCATCACAAATATGTGGGGCCACATTACCATGGAAACATTCAATCAAGAGGTCACACCTTAATCAAAGGTGTCACTCACAGTTGAGTAGGTCACATCTCCAAGGAAAAAATCAAAAGTTTCCAACCTAATCAACCCTAATATGTCTACTCCCACAAGATTACATTTATGAACATGGTGTTTGGGAGGCATAATGCATCCAAACCAGCACATCATCAGAAACTATAGAGGCAAAGCAGCAGTGAGATGACATTTTAAAATGCTGAACATAAAAACAAAAGAAAACAAAATAATTGCCAAGCAACAATTTTCTATCTAGCAAATTTGTCTTCCAAAAATGAAAGATGAAGGCATTTCCAGATAAACAATAGCTGAGGAAGTTTATCACCACTAGACTAGCCCTACAAGTGATACTAAGGAGTTCACAGATTGAAAGGAAAACTAGACAGTATACTGATGCCACACAAAGTAATGGATATATTCAATAAATGTAATGACATGGATAAATACAAATGTCAGACTACTGTATTTTTGCTTGTAACTCCACACACCACTTTTTAATTCCTATAAGATCCAAAAGGCAAATGCATAAAATGTAATGATAAATCAATGTTTTGGACTCATAATATAAAAACATGTAATTTGTGACAAGGACTTCACAATGGTGGGAGAGAAGGAATATAAGAACATAATTTGTGTATAGTATAGAAGTTAAGATGGTTTCTAAGATAATGAAAGTGTTACAGATTTGGGATACTAAATTTGAGCCCAATAGTGACTACAAGGAAAATGTCAGGGAATACGCATGCTCATATTAGAGTACAATATGCCAGAGGTGGGGCAGGCTGGAGAAATGGGGAGTAAATGCACAATTGCTGTAAGTTTTCTCTGTGGGGAGATGGGAAAGTTTTGTAATTCAAGGTGTTCAGGGTACCACAACAGTATAAATATGAGTCATCCCAATAAATGCAATGCTTGTCAGTGGATGAAATTGGAATATTTATATTGTATATATGTTCCCACAATTAAAACAAAAAGAGAAACTAAAGAGAATGATAATTAAATACAATATTGATCCTGCACAGGATGTAACCATGGAGGAGAAAAGGCCCCAAACACATTTTGTGGAAATATTAAAAAATTGGAATATAAACTCTAAGCTTTTATGTCAATGCTAAAATATTTGAATTTGATGTTTGCACTTAAGGTGGATGCATAACTGAATATCTTTGTTCTTATGAAATGTACATGGCAGAATTAAGTGTTCAAGAATATAATGTATACAACCTACACCAAAGTGTCTTGAAAATTGATAAAATGCAGACAGAGAGATAGATGAATTGATAGCTTGATGGAAAGATAGATGATATGTAAAATGTGGCAAGGTATTAAAATTGGTTAAAATGTGGCAAGGTATTAAAATTGGTGTCTGCTATCTTAGAGGATTCAGGATAAGTTGGAGTTTTCATTATGGGGTTTGTAATTTTTTTGTCAATGTCCCCTGAGGTTGAAAGTATTTCAAAATAAAAAGTTTAAAAAACAAACCAATAAAGCATATATAGGTATTAAGATCCAAAGAACAGGGTGAAACACCATTGAATTCACACACATAGAATGTTGACCAATATAACTGGGGAAGTTACTTATAGATTATGAATAAATAATACAATGGAATAATTAGAGAATATTTCAAAAATGATAATCAATAATATATAATATGGTAGTATTGCTTATGCAGTAAGTGTTATCATCATGCTAATTTAACACATCTAGACAATTGGAACAATGTTATTTTGTGTTCCTGGAGACCTTATAGAGATTATGTAGAACTTTGGAAACCAAAACAAATGGCTCATATAGCTAAAGAGAAATGTCAAATTGTGACAGACAAGAAACTCCCATGTATCTTAGAGATTAGTTTAAAGACTGAGCTGTTGATGAAAAGATTTTGAAGAATGCTTCAGCTAAAAATTCCATAAATCTCATTTAATTGAGTGGTAGGATTGGCAGGAACCTTGATAACACCATACCACATGCAGAAAATTTATATAAAATTTGAAGATTTTAAAATAACACAACAAAATGTCTATGCCTATGCCATGGAAGGGCTCTCACATTTAGGACTTCAAATCAAAAATATATATGAACACTGAAGCTGGAGAGGAGGAGATGAAATTAGAAGATAAGGCAACAGAAGGAAAGAGGGAAAGTCTTCTAGGGCTTCATAGCCTTTTTGTTGACTCTGTTTATCATCTCAGTGAGAGGAGAAGGTAATGAAAGTTTTGAGTAGACAGAAATATGCTTTATGTTCATGTCTTAAATGGATACTGGGATACTTTGAGACTGGTTCCAAATGGACAAATAGGGAGGAAAGGAAGGACAGAACACAATTCTCTCCCCAAAGCAGAAAGAGGTACAACATACAGGGACATGCAGGCTGAAGACACTGTAAAAACATGATTAGAGACTGTAAATAATTCTGTCTGTGGCTTCTGGCACCCATAATGCACCATCAAGGGTAGCAGTGACAGGCAGCCTGATCCTTGTCTGGGGCTATCTATAGACTGGAACATCCATGGCAGACCTCTGCTTCAAGTACAGAGGAGGGAGTGAACCAGTACTGAGCCAGGTATTGGCCTGGGAAGTTAGAACAGGGATCTTATAGTTCAGCTTGTCTCAGTGTTCTAGCCCATAATGTCTTGTCTGGCAGAGAGACCTGAAAATACACCAGGGATGGAGCAAGACATGAATATTATTATAGGAACTTACAGAAGTCAAGTCAAGCTGCTCTGATAGCAGCCAGTTCAGAGTTTAATGTGAAAGCACTCTCCACATTTATAGGGGACTGAAACAAAGACATTCCATTAGGTATGAGATAAAGTGGTCTCATAATATTTAGATTAGCTACATGCTAGGAAGGGAGAAAAAATCCCAGTTTTGGGGATTGGTGGACCTTGGGAATATTTCATTAATACAAGAGGGGAAGTGAGTATCTGTATGTTCCCACCCTTTGATGGGGGTGATTACATTTTGATTAACTGCTCTGGGTCATGCAGGAAGCTGTGTGCTTAAGTTTTAAAGAATTCTAGGGAAAGACTCAGGCCCTAGTCTCCCACAAACCACCCCATGAAGCAGTTTGCATTGACCAGAGGACAGTCTTTGATTCCATAGATCACAGAAAAAAATAAAATGGGCAACAGAGCATAAACAAAGCAGTACATAACAAAGTAATCCTATTAATAAGTGGCACCATTACCAGGTTAAAGAAGTAAATCTCTTTGACAGAGGATCATCAGAAAATATGTATAATATTTTGTATATGACTTTTTAGGAAAAATAAAAACTTTGCAGCTTTTTAATAAAAACAGTACAATAATCTAAGATACTTTGGTATGTTAATAAAGAGAAAAATAATTGTAGTTTTCATCAATATATTATTTGATACCAAGTCTTTAAAACAGTTTGCAGACGGACTTCTTAAATCTTACTCTGTCCACAAAAATAAATTTCTTTTCTGCAAATTTTCTGCAACTTTTTTATTTATTTGGGTTTTGACATAAATGTTTTCTTTCTTATTCTGCAACAATAGTCACTTAAGAACAAAATTACCATCTTTTTCCTTTAATAAAAACACATCCTTTTTATTTTCATACTTAATTTATCAAAATAATTCTGGAAACTATTTTCAAGCAAAACATCTTACAACATACAATTACCATCAAAATCAAACTTTTATAATAATGCTAAATATTTAAAACCTTTTAGTCAATGTATTATTGAAATAGTAATATATAATCCTTGACAAGTATTAATGGCATGTGTAGACATTAAACTGGATGGCTGAGTGGTTTACAAATATACAAGCTAAGTTTCTATTAGATAGAAGAGTTCCAGGTAAAGGGGTAAAATGAGGGGATTTTAAATACTATATTTTCCCCCTGTGGTAGCAAGGAACCCTTTGGGACATATCTAAAGACAGTTTGAGACATAATGAGTGTTTCAAAAATTATGCATACAGTTCCTTGGGAGATGGAGGGTCCCAGATTGATAATACAAGTGCCTTTTGGCATTTTATGTATAAAGCTTGGTTTACTGTTTACATTTTATGTAATTCTAATACTCCATGGGCTTAGGATACTTAACCAGTTCAACTGCATTGAACAGGACTGTGCCAACTGACCTTATTTTCTGAGGATTTTAGTATTTGTGATGCAGGCAAAAGTGAGTTATCATTAACTGGTGGTGGTCTTATTTTTATTGGTCTTTTGTCTGTATTTGCAATGCTTGTGTGAGTTCTGCAGTTACCATTTTAATTGAAGCAGGGACAACATCCTAGGGCCTGGAGTTGAGGCTTGTTAAAGCTGGATGCAGTTTCCTGGTCCACTGTTGCAAAGACTGGTTATTATCTTTTAACTGTTCCTTTAAAAACCTGTTAATTTTTTTCAATCAACTGTAATGCCAAGGGGTTGTAAGGCAGGTTAAATGTACATAAGATATCATATTCAGTAGCCAAGGCTTGGGTAAACTGTCCAGTAAAAGTGTTCCCTTTATCACTGTCCACTTGTGTAGGGACCCAGAGAAAGGCAATTTTTCTAGTCTAAGTATAGTAGATCTCTGGTTAGCTTTTCTCACTGGTAAGGTCAGTAACAGTCTAGTGGTTGTGTCTATGGCCATGAAGCCATAATTTACCTCTGCAGATAAGGTAAGTAGCCCAATATAATTTACCTGCCACCAGGTGATTGGAGTCTGCTCAAAGTTGTTACACTTGACAAGGGAGACTTCTTGTTCACTGTAATAAGAAAGAAGAGCAAGCACCCACAATGTTTATTAGCTTTTATCTCATGATGGGCAACTGGAATTGCTGTTCCAGTCTCCACAGAGTTTTGTATCATCAGTGTCATGTTTTTCTGTGTAACCACTCAGCAGCCTAATGTAATGTTGGATCTAGGCTATGAACTTTTGCCAGAGCATCTGCTTTAATATTTCCTGGTAAAGAGTCAGTGTTATGGGTTGAGATGTGAAAATCATTACTTTAGCTTTGTGTCAGACAGTCAAAATTTCTTCCCACATTTTTCCCCTCTAAGAGACAGTCAACAATGGCCCATTGCTTCTGTTTCCACATGGCCATCAATATCAGTAAACCTTTGTAAACAGTCCAATTATTGGTACAATTTGTTAGTGCATCACCTGGTTTAGCTCACTGGATACTTTTCATAGTCCTGTTTTTCCACCATATAGTGTCAGTACTAGGTTGCATGGCCAGTGCTGCCCAGGTGACAGGCTGCCTATTTGCTGATGGTAGTATGCTAGGTATACTGTCACATCAATTGATGGCAGGCACAGAGATAGCCACCTCAGGATGATCAGCAGGGAGCAGTAACTGCTATTCTTCCACATCAGAAACTGATGCTAATATATCATGCATCTCTGCAGTTAAAGGGCTGCTGCTGAAGAAACTGCAATGTAGCTGGTAAGCCTTCATTTTGTTAGAGTGTAAATGAAGTATTCCCTGAATGGGGTTTGGTGGTGGTGTCATGACCTACCACTGTATGGGGATGGTTGTAGTGCCACAGGACACCTTTGATTTAGTCCCTCAACTTGTAGTAAGGCATTATAGGCAGCAAATAGTTGATTCTTTCAGGAACTATATTGCAGTTCATCTCCCTTCCAAAGTTGAGATGCAAAGCAAATTACAGCTTATTTGTCCATTGTCTTTATCATAAATGCCACTGAAAACCAATTTCTGTGCTGGCCACATCCAATTTACAGGATATTTCTGGGTCTAACCCCTTTAGGACTGGAGCTTGTGTGATGGCATGCGTAACTTTTTCAAATGCAGCCTGCTGTGGAAAATCCCATCCTATGCTTTTCCTTTTCTAACAAGGCTGTTCAAAGTTATCAGAATTTTTCCTAAATGGGATAGAAATAGTCTCCAATCACCTAATAAACTAGGGAAAATTATTAATTATTTAAGTTCATACATTGTGTGAAAATTTTGCACTTTTTCAGCAACAGATGAAGGAATAGGTTTAGTCTTACCTGACCAGAGAGCACCCAAGTATTTGACAGAGTATGCAGGCCCTACTAGAGGTTTCCACATTTTTAAATCTTGAGCTACTAAACCATAGTGAATACTGGAACTATGAATGTATAATTGTGGAATTACATCCAATGTCCATCATTGTCTTTTCTACATAAGGGTGGATGCAGGCTCGCTGTTTTTCCACCATAAAGTGTCAGTACTAGGTTGCATGGCCAGTGCTGCCCAGGTGACAGGCTGCCTACTTGCTGATGGTAGTATGCTAGGTATACTGTCACATCAATTGATGGAAGGCACAGAGATAGCCACCTCCGGATGATCTCCTGATCTAAAGAAATACTGAATAAAGCATTAGAAATGTCTAACAAAAAGTGAAATTTGCTTAATTGAGTACTTCTATCTTGCAACAAGGTAGCCATAATTGACACAGCTGCAAACAAAGGAGGAGCTACTTTATTAAGTTCTCTATAATCAATTGTCATTCAGCAGGTTCCTTCAGGTTTTTTCACTGGCAATACAGAGCTATTAAATGGTCTTTGAGTGGGGATGATAATGCCCACTCTCTCTGAATCTTGATGGTAGCAGCTATTTTTTGATGTCCCTCTATTTCTGCAATATGTCTTCAGGAAGGCATCTTTGATATGTTGCTTGCTGCTGGGGTGGCAGCAGCTGCTACACCGTATTCCCCTGTTGGGGGATCAGGGTGTTGAATTTGCTCAGTTTTTGACCTATTTTTGGACTTAAGGATGAACATGCTTACTTTTCTTACTTTTCAATTTCACAGTCATACTGTGGCTCATCATGTTTTGATGTGCACCAACAGGGTCTCATATTTGGGGTTCTAGTCCTGGGAAGCTAGGATATGCCAGCTAGCCCTGTGGGCAACTTTTGCCTCTTACTGTAGGGTACTGGCATGCCAATATTTCTAAACTTTCATCCACCCACTTTAGCTTTTCATCCAAAACATCTTTCAATTCTGCTTGAGCCAAATGCATATCCATTTCTAACTTCAGTTCTTCTTTCAAGCAGAAGAATGCCACATCAGCCATTAAGGCCTTTTTTGTAGCTACATGCTCAGCCACTAAGAGTGAAAGTCTACTGCTGTGGCAGCCTGGCAGCTTTTATTTTCCTCATGAACTCCTAACACTCCTGAAGCCAGTTGCAGAAGGGCTGTTATTGCAGACAGAGAATTATAAAAATCTCATTACTCCCTTGACATACCCAATTATCTAGGAAGGTAGACAACCCTCCCCACATAGATGTTGCAGGCCACCCCATTATTCCTTTTCCCCAGGGATTCTCCCTTTCCAATGTTTATGTCATATGTGGCCAGGATTAAATCTCCTGACTGGTGGCTTGAGAACTGTTTTTGTCTTCAGGGGCTGATCCAGCAGAGAGGCCAAAGAAAATGCCAGAGACAGAGTGAGATGTGAATTTTATTATAGGAACTTGCAGTAGTCTATTCAAGATGTCCTGATGATGGCTGGTTCAGAGCTCAGTGTGAAAGCACTCTCTGCAATTAAGCAGGAATCAGCAAGTCCAGCTATAAAGGCTCAAAACAGACATTCCAGTAGGTATGAGATAAAGGGGTCTTGTAAAATTTAGATTAGCTGCATGCTAGAAAGGGAGTAATAATCTCAATTCTGGGAATTGGTGGACCTTGGCAAGGTTTAGTTAATACAAGATGGAAAAGTGACCATCTGCACACTCCCTCCTTTGAGGGTGGCAGTAACATTTTGATTAACTTCTCTGAGTCATGCAGGCAGCTGTGTGTTTAAGTTTTACAGAATTCTAAGGAAAAACCCAGGCCCTGGCCTCCCATAATCAGTCAGAAACCACCAAGTGCCATTGTTTCAATCTTATTAGAGGAGAGCTGCCAAAGAGCCATAACAGATTACCTCTGTAGGTTTCATAGGAAAACATGGCTACACAGCATCACCTGCTGGGAAGGCTAGAAAGTTCAGCTTGGTGACGTGGAAGGAAAAAAGGCCTTTTGGAGTCTTTCCTGACCTTCTTCAAGGGCCATGTGTATCTCTCCTATGCTCCCTGCATGGGTATACATAAAAATCATACAAAAAAGACTTTATGGAAATGAAAGACACAAAAGTTGGAATAAAAAAATACACTAGAGACACACAAAAGCAGATTTGAAGAAGTAGAAGTAAGGATCATCAAGCTAGAATGCAAAGCACTCAACTTCAGAAAGACAAAACAACAGATGGAGGTAAGAATGGAAAAATTGGGGCAGTATCTCAGGGAAATTACTGACAACATGAATTGCACAAACATAAGTACCATGGGTGCTCCAGAAGGATAAGAGAAGGGTAAAGGGCCAGAAAGTATATTTGAGGAAATAATGCCCAAAATTACTCAACCCTCATAAAAACATGAATATGCAAATTGAAAAAAATGTATTCTAAACAAAATAAATACTGATAGTGCCACTACAAAGCACATATCAATTAGATGGTCAAATGTGGGAGAGAGAGAATTCTGAAAACATTCATCACATACAAGGGAAGCTAAATAACAGTAACCTCTGAATTCTCATCAGAAATGATGGAAGTGAGAAAACAGTGGCATAATATAGTTTAGGTAGATAAAAAAGCAATTAACCATAAAAAATTATTTATGTCAAAGCAGTCATTCAAAAATGAAAATGAGTTTAGAATATTCACAGATAAACAGAAGCCATCACATAAGAAATACTAATTTCTGCCAGCTGAAAAGAAAAGACAGGAAAGAGAGGCTAGGAGAGAGTATAACAATGAAGAAATATAGAGGAACTAAAAGTATAAACAGAGAAAATAGATATGGCAAATAAAACCCAAAATACAAAATATTTGAAGTAAATAATACTTTTACAATAATAATATTGAATGTTAATGGGTTAAACTCCTCACTCCAAAAGACACAGTTTAGCAAAATGAAAAGAAAGTAGGTTCATTCAATATGGTATTTATAAGAGAATCATTTTAGATCCAAAGATACAAATAGGTTGAAAGCCAATGGATGGAAAAGTATTCCATGCAAGAAATAAATACAAAAAGAGGGCTAGTTATACTAACATTGGACAAAATAGAGTTTAAATGCAAAAATATTATGAACAAAGAAAGACATATATTAATAAAAGGGGAATGTCACCAAGAAGAAATACAGTCATAAATAACTGTGCACCCAATCAAGATGCTCTAAAGTACATGAAGAACATACTAACAAAAATGATGAGAATAATAGAAGTCTCTACAATAAGACTGGAAGATTCATCACAACATTCTCATAAATATATAGAATATTAAATAGAGTATTAATAAGGAAACAGAGAACCTATATAATATGGTAAATTAGACAACATAAATATATAGAACATGTCACTGCAGAAGAGCAGGACATGCATTATTCTCAAATGCTCAGAGAACATTCTCCAGATAGACTGTATGTGGGGAGCACAAAAAGGATCTTAACAAATTTTGAAGGATTGAAAACATAAAGCACTTTCTCTGATCATAATAGAATGAAGCTGATAATCAATAATACCTGGATAACTGGAAAATTCCCCAATATTTATGGAGGTTAAACACCCTCTTAAAGAATTAGTGTGTCAAATAAGAAATTTCAGGATAAGTTAGTAAATATCTCAAGATGAATGTAAAGGAAAGCACAATGAATCAAAACTTTTGGGATGCAAAATTTAAGGCCATGTTAAGAGGGAAATATACAGCCCTAAAACCTACATTAAAAATGAATAAATTGCTAAAATCAAAGACCTAACACTTACAATAACTAGAGAAAGAAAAGCAAGGTAATTCAAAGTAAACACTGGAAAAGAAATAGCAAACCTCAGAGTCAAAGTAGATGCAATTGAGGAAAAAATGGTGATAATAAAACAAAAGATGCTTCTTTAAGACCAACAAAATTGACAAGCCCTTAGCCAGAGCAAACAAGATAAAAAGAGAGAAGATGCAAATAAACAAAATTAGAAATGAGAGGGTGACATTACTACTGATCCCACAGTAAAAAAAAAAAAAAAAAAATCACAAATGGATACTCTGAACAACTGTGTGCCAGCAAATTAGACAATTAGATAAAGTGAACAAATTACTAGAAACGTGAACAATCTACACTGACTTCACAAAATTAGAAGACCTCAAGAAACCAATCACAAGCCAAGGGATTGAAGCATTTATCAAAAAATTCTCAACAAAGAAAAACACAGAACCACATGGCTTCACAAGTGAGTTTTACTAACTATGTCATTGCAAATTAATACCAACCCCATTCAAAACCTTCAAAAAATTGAACCGGAGGGAACACTACCTAACTCATTCAATAAAGTCAACATCGCTTAATACCAAAGCCTGATATAGATACTACAAGAAAAGAAAATTACAGACAAGTCTCTCTAAAGAATATAAATGTAAAAATCCTTGATAAAGTATTTCCAACTCAAATCCAACAGCACATTAGAGAATTATACATCATGGCCAAATTCATTTTATTCCAGGAATTCAAGGGTGATTTAACACAGTTATATCAAGAAATGTTATACACCACTTTAACAAATCATAAGTGGAAACCACATGATAATCTCAATTGACACAGAAAAGGCATTTGACAAAACCCAGCACCCTTTCTTGATAAAAACATTTTGAAATGTAGGATTCAAATAACATTTCCTCAACATAATAAAGAGCATATATAAAAAACCCCACAGCTAAAATAGTACTCAAAGGTCAGAGACTGAAACCTTCCCCTCTAAGATGTGAACAAGAACAGGATGCCAAACACGAACACTGTTACTCAACATTCTGCTAATAGTTCTAGCTAGAGCAATTAGGCAAAAAAAAAAAAAAAAAAAAAGAAAAGAAAAGAAATAAAATGCATCCAAATAGGAAAGGAAAATGCAAGATTTTCACTATTTGAAGATGGCATGATTCTGTATTTATAAAGTCCTAAAACATCTACAACAATGCTAATAGAGCTAATAAGCAAGGTTAGATATGTGCTGACATACAAGATCAACATGCAAAAACCATTAATGTTTCTATGTATTAGTAATGAGCTAGTATATAGAAGGAAATCAAGAAAAAATTCCATTTACAAGTGAATATAAGAATCAAATATGTAGGAATAAACTTAATCAAGGATGTAAAGGACATATTTCAGAAAACTAAAAAAGCTACTACAAGAAACAAAAAAAGACCTAAGTTAATGGAAGGATATTCTGTGTTCACAAATTGGAAGGCTAAAGACCATGAAATTTCAATTCTACACAAATAAATCTGCAGATTCAATGAAATACCATAAAAATTCCAACAGCTCTCTTGGCAGAAATGGAAAAGCTAATTATCAAATTTATTTGGAAAGCTAAGGGGCTATGAATAACCAAAAATAATATGGAAGGAATGAAGTTTGAGGACTCACAATGCTTGTCATTAAAGCATATTTTAAATTTACCACTGTCAAAGCAGCATATTACTGGCATGAATATATAAACATTGATCAATAGAATTCAATTGAAAGTTCATAAATACACCCTCAGATCTATGGTCAAATGATTTTGACAAGGCTCCCAAGTCCACTCAGCTGCAAAAGAACAATCTGCTCAATAAATGGTGCTGGGGTAATTGGATATCCTTTTCCAAAAGAATTAAAGAGAAACCCTATTGCAGCCCCTACAAAAATTAACTCAAATGGATCAAAGAAAAAAAAATTTAAGAGCCAATGCCATACAACTCATAGATGAAAAAATAGGGAGGCATCTTCAAGACATACTGACAGTCAGCAGTTTCCTAGACCTTATGCCTCAAGCACATGCAATAAATGAAGAAATAGATAAATTACACCTGCTCAAAATTGAATATTTCTATGCTTCAAATATTTTGTTTAAAAGGTGAAAAGACATCTGAGTCAATGAGAGAAATATTTGTAAATTATATATCTTACATGGGTCATGTATGCAGAATATATAAAGAAATTTTACAATTCAACAATAAAAAGACAGCCAGATTTAAAAATGGACAAAAATAGGAAAATATATTCTTCTAAGAGAAAATACAAGTGGATCAATAGCACAAGAAAAGATGTTCAATATCAGGAGCTGTTAGGGAATGAAAGTTAAAACTACAATGAGAGGAGAAAACATAAATAGGGATAAACATGTATACAGATATATTCACATACCATGCAATCATCCACAATGTACAGCCAGTTATTCACAACATCATCATCATATAGTTCTGTATTCATCACCACAATCAGCACTTGAATATATTCATTACTACAAATTTTTTGTTTAAGAATAATAAAAAAGATAAAATTACCGTACAATAAAATATAATAATAATGTCAAACAACAACTCCACTACCAAGAACCTCTTATCCCTCCCTTATATCCCCCACTAATAGACATTTAGCTTTGGTAAATTGCCTTTGTTGCATTTAGTGGAAGCATGTTAAATGTTACTGCTAACCATAGACTCCAGTTTGCTTTGATGATATTTTTCTCCAATACCATCCCCTTTTCAACACTTGCAAAGTTGACAATAATTTGTTCCCCAACATGTAAAAACAATTTTATATTTGTACATTTAGTCACAATCATTGACCACTCTAGTTTTCACTAAGTTATATAGTCTTGGTCTTTATTGTCTATCTTTGCTTCTTGTGTCATACATGCCTCTAGCATGTAGTGGTACCTAAGGAAGCTAAGTATATATTTGACATGTGATCTGGCCATTTCATAAGTAGATATATACTCACAGGAAAAGAAAGGTAAGAAATAAATGGACATATGTAAACCAATGATGATAGGGACATTATTCACAATTGCCAAGGGATGGAAGAACCCAAATGTCCATCAATGGATGAGTGGATAAACAAACTGTGGGATATTCACAGGATGAGATATTATGCAGCTGTAGGACAGAACAACATCACAGGACATATAATAACATGGATGAACCTTGAAGACATTATGTTGAGCAAAGTTAGCCAGAAAAAAAAGGGCATATGCTATATGGTCTTACTAAAATGAATTAACATTAATTAGCAAACTTTGACAGTTAAAAGCTGAGAACACATGTTATCAAGAGATAGAAAGAGGGTAGATATTGGGCATTTGATGCTAAAGGAGTATAGACTCTTCAACAGGATTGATAGTATAGATCCAGAAATGGATAGCATAATACTGTGTGATGGTAGCACAATATTGTAAGTACACTGAACAAAGATGTCTGTGAGTATATGGGATATTTTAAGACTAGAGCTAAACACATATTTGGCACCAATTATTACCAATGATCCAAATAGATTCATTTAGCTCTGATTTATGAAAATGGACTACATAGGTGCATATGAAATGCATATAGTAGCCCAGGAGGCTACACTATGGCAATGCCCCAATTTCAAACAGATATGTGCATGTTTAGCACAGATCAAACTCCCACAGGAACAGAATGTCTACAGGATCAGCATAGAGTATGAAAGTGTACACATTTGGTACTTACCTAATGCCTAGCTACATAGAGATAGTAGAAAAAAATTAACCTAAGATATCAGCCAAAATGCCAGGGAAATCATGAGTATACAGACTAAGTAATCAGACTATGATAATAAGTTCTAAAAATGAAAGAAATGCAACTCATTGGAATTGACAAGGAATGTGGATTTTCTCCTCCAAAACTGTGTCAAATTTTAACAAAGTACAAATATGATTGATGGAAAAGTTCACGATACCCAGTCCATAAAAAATAAAGGAACTGTGATGTTGAAAATGAAGCCTATCATACTGTTAACCTTAAAAACTGGGTAAATATTATCAGGTGAAACAACACTTGAGGGAAGAAACAAAATAGATCCTCTCCTTATTACAGAAAGAAGAGGGGGAGGAAAAAAAGCAAATTTTCCACAAATTGTGGCTATACTAAAAACTGCCTCTATAGCAACAGAGAAAACTTTGCACCCTACCATGAGCCCTTGCATGCTTATTAGTGTTATAATATTTACCTGGAAGAGAAATTGTCAAGGTAACGTTTTGGATGGTTTGGAAATTAACCTCTTGGAAATTTGGATAATGAATGTTTGAACACATAGAAAAATACAACAGCTATCATCTTGATTCTATTAAGCATTATGGAGTCAAAAATGCTTTTAGAAAGATCATGAAAAACTGTTGTGATCCAAGATCAAAGAATAGATTGCTGTGCATGAAAGTGATGTTAATATTATTGAATCCCCAAAACTTGTAAAAGCTTTGACTACAATTAGAATGTAAATCAATTTAGAAAAACACCAAAATATTGTAATTATGGGTATTTTGCTTTTCATATAAGCTTTGGAATCAATGTATTGATTTCCACAGAAGAGCTACCTGGGATTTTGATTGGGTTTGCATTGAATTTCAGAATATTTTGGTAATAATTGTAAGACAATATTGAGTATTACAATCTATGACCTCAGAATATATTTGCATTTATTTATATTTCATTTATTTCTTTCAGCAACATTTTTATATTTTCTCTCTCTATATATATACTAAACATATTATGTTAGATTAATACTAAAGTATTTTTAAAATTTTGATACTCTGATAAATGGCATTGTCATTTTTAATTTCAATTTCCAACTGTCCATTTCTGGCATTTTCAAAGCAACTCATATTTGTTTATTAATCTTGTATCATGTGACCTTCCTATTATTGGTAAATCATTTCAGGAGTATAATTTGTTGATTTCTTGGGAATTTCTACACAGGCAGTCATATCATTTGAGAATAATGACAGCTCCATTTCTCCCTGCCAAACTTGTATGTATTTCTTTCTTTTTTTTCTCTTTGTTTTTGGCTCAGACTTCATGTATGATGTTGAATTGGATCATAAGAGCTGCATCTATGCTTGTTTCCAGTCTTAGACTGACAGCATCTGGTGTCTCACTTTTAAGTAAGATATAAGCTGTAAATTTTGTATAGGTTCTTTATGAAGTTGAGGAATTTCTTCTTTATTCTTGATTTGCAGCAGGGCTTATTTTTTAACTTTTTTGCACAGTAATCTAAAAACATCTAAAAATTTTCATACTTTAACCACATTTACTTGTATGATTCATTGATATTAACTACTTTCAGCATATTATGTCACCATCACCAATATCCTTATGCAAACTTTTTCATCACTATGAACAGAAACTATGAACCCAAAAAGAAATAATACACACAGTCTCTGGTATCCTGTAATCTACTATTTGTCTATATGAATTTTTTCTATGCATTTAATATAAGTGAGATTATACAATACTTGTGTTTTTCTCATATGGCTTATTTCACTTAATATGACAGTTTATATTTTGCAAATTTCATTGAAATGTATTCACATATCATATAATACATCCAAAGTATACAGTGTTTCCCCATGTCATCATAGTTTTGCCATGAATTTTAAACAATTTTCATTGCCCCTCCCACAAGAAATAACAGATAGACATGAAAAGAATACACAAAACACCTCATACTACTAATTGTCTTAATTATTAGTGTGTTACATTTTTTATTGTTGATGACCCCATGTACTGATGTGATATGCTTGTTGCTGTTGATAAAAGAGATTAAGATATTACTGTAAAACGTATTCTGTATCTTGCAAAATCTACTTTTTTACCATATAACAATTTATTATTAACTCTGTATGTGTCATATATTTGTACTATTTTATGACAGAAGTTGTTTATTATTGTAATGTTAAAGATTTAACAATGTCCACCTCAATGTTCACTATGTTGTACAATCCCATATTTAAACCTCTAGCTTTCTTCTGCTGACATACATGACTATAAGCACACCATTTCCACCAAATTCACCTACAATTTGCCACTATTACTTAAAATCCAATAATGAGCTTCCATCACCTCTATCCAATCCCAAACATTTATGTTCAACCTCATTAAAAATTCTGTACATAATGGGCAACTGCTCTACATCTTCTAGCTTCAATCTACCTCTTGGAAACCTATAATCTCAGAGAGAGACAGCTCAGAGAATCTGAGAGAGACATTTTGGAGAGAAGCTAAGCTATTAAATAGAGAGTTTACCCCCAGGAGAAGCTAAGAACCAACCCAGACCCAGAAACTTGGAGTACAGGCAGAAAGAGGTTTGGAGGGACTAAGCAAAGAAATGAAGTCCAGAGATTGCCCTGGAGAAACTGAGAACCTACAGATGCTTAATGAGAAGTGATTGGAACCAAATGCTGAAAGCAATGTAACCCAAGAGCAAAGGATCAGCAGACACCAGGTATGTGCCGTTCCAGCTAACTAACGTGTTCTGGATGCCACTGGCCTTCCTTAGTGAAGGTGTCCTCTTGGTGATGCCCTAGTTTGGGCACTATTATGGTCTTAGAAATATAAATTTGTAAGCTAATATATCCCCTTTATAAAAGCCAACCCATTTCTGGTATTTTGCATAACTATAGCTTTTGCAAACTGGAGAAGCCACTATGAATGTCTGTGTGCAAATGTTTGTGTCCTTGTTTTCATATATGATAGGTGTATAATCAGTAGTATTATTTCTGGGTCATAGAACCACCCAATATTTAGTTTTCTATTGATCCACCAAAAGCCTTCAACAGTGGCTGGACAATTTTACATTACCACCAGCTGTGATTAAGATTTACTCTTTCTCCAAATCCTTTCCAAAACTTGTATATATTTTTTGTTTAATACAGGCAATTCCTATAGGTGTGAGAGGATATCACTTTGTGGTTTTGACTTGCACTTCCCTAATTGCTAATGAAAATTAACATATTTTTATGTGCTTTTTTTTCAGTTTAAATGCTTATGTATTTTTAAATTGCCAAGAAAATAAACAACTTTGTACATTTGAAAAAAAAAACTATAGCAGTCATAAAAACAAAAGTAACATTTATCATTCCTCTAAAAAACCTATAGAACTGGTTCCTCTTAGTTTTCTGCAGTTGGTAGTTGTTAATGCCTTTTTTAAATTTTTATTGGGATTTTTCAGATGCCATACAATTATCCAAAGATCCAAAGTGTACAATCAGTTGCCCCTGGTACCCTCATATAGCTGTGCATCCATCACTGCACTTAATTTTTGCTCAATTTTTAGAAAAGTTTCATTACTCCAGACAAGAAATAAAGTGAATGATGTAAAAAGAAAAAAAAAAATAAGAAAAGAAAAGGAAACTCGAATCCTCCCATATCCCTAACCAACTCCCCTCAATTGTTGACTCATAGTGTTGGTATTGTACATTTGTTACTCTTTCTAAAAGAGTGTTGAAATACTAACTGTAGTATATAGTTTGTAATAGATATATATTTCTTCCATATATGCCCCTCTATTATTAACTTCTAATCGTGTTGTCATACATTTGTTCTGGTTCATGGAAGAGTTTTCTAATATTTGTACAGTTAATCATGAATATTGCCCACCATAGGATTCAGTTTTGTACATTCCCATCTTTTGACCTCCAACTTTCCTTCTGGTGAGATATATGACTCTGAGCTTCCCCTTTCCACCTCATTCACATGCCATTTGGCACTGTTAGTTATTCTCACATCTTGCTACCAACACCTCTGTTCATTTCCTAACATTTAAGTTCATCCTAGTTGAACATTCTGCTCATACAAAGCAACCACTCCCCATTCTTAAGCCTCATCCTACATCTTGGTACCTTATATTTCATGTCTATGAGTTTACATATCATAACTAGTTCTTATCAGTGAGACCTGCAATACCTGTCCTTACGTATCTGGCTTATTTCACTCAGTATATTCATCTTGAGGTTTTGTCAACAACTCATTTTTTTAAGATGCTTTTGTTCACACACCATACATTCCATCCTAAGTAAACAATCAATGGTTCTCTGTATGATCACATATTTATGTGTTCACCACCTTCACCACTATCTATATAAGGACATCTAAATTTCTTCCACAAGGCAGGAGGGAGAGTCAAAGAAGGTAGAGAGGCAAAAGAAAGAGGAAAAAATGACAGCTATGAAGTAGCAAAAGGAAAAGTAACCTTAAATCAAAGTAGAGTAAAGAGACTACACCACCAATGTCAAGTGTCTAACATGTCTCCCCTATCACCCCCCTTATCTGCATTTACTTTGGTATATCACCTTTGTTACATTAAAGGAAACATAATACAATGATTCTGTTAGTTACAGTCTCTAGTTTATGCTGATTGCATCCCTCCCCCAATGCCTCCCCATTTTAACCCCTTGCAAGGTTGACATTTGCTTGTTCTTCCTCATAAAAGAACATATTTGTACATTTTATCACAACTGTTGAACACTCTAGATTTCACCAAGTTACACAGTCCCATTCTTTATCTTTCCTTCTTTCTTCTGGTGTCTCACATGCTCCCAACCTTCCTCTCTCAACTGTATTCATAGTTATCTTTGTTAAGTGTACTTACATTGCTGTGCTACCATCTTCCAAAATGGTCTTCCAAACCATGCACTCCTGTCTTCTCCTGTCACTCTGTAGTGCTCACATTAGTATTTCCTCTAGGGCGGGTGTCTTGTTCACAAAATCTCTCATTGTCTCTTTGCCAGAAAATATTTTGAGCTCTCCCTCTTATTTGAAGGACAGCTTTGCTGGATATAGAATTCTTGGCTGGTGGTTTTTTCTTTCAGTATCTTAAATATATCACACCACTTCTTTCTTGTCTCCATGGTTTCTGCTGAGAGATCTGCACATAGTCTTATTAAGCTTCCTTTGTATGTGATGGATTGCTCTTCTCTTGCTGCTCTCAGGATTCTTTGTCTTTGACATTTGATAATCTGATTATTAAGTGTCTAGGTATAGGCCTATTCAGATCTATTCTGTTTGAAGTATGCTGTGCTTCTTGGATCTGTAATTTTATGTCTTTCATAAGAGATGGGGAATTTTCATTATTTCCTCTTTTATTGCCTCTGCCCCCTTTCTCTTCTCTTCTCCTTCTGGGATACCAATGATATGTAAGTTCTTGTACTTTGTTTCATCTTTAAGTTTCCAGAGATGTTGCTCGTATTTTTTCATTCTTTTCTCCATCTGTTCCTTTGTGTGTAGGCTTTCAGGTGTTTTGTTCTCCAGTTCTTGAGTGTTTTATCCTGCCTCTTGAGATCTGCTGTTGTATGTTTCCATTGTCTCTTTTGTCTCTTGTATTGTGCCTTTCATTTCCATAGATTCTACTTGTTGTTTTATTGAACTTTTGATTTCTGCCTTATGTATGCCCAGTGTTTTCTTTACAGCCTCTAACTCTTTTGCAAAATATTCTCTAAACTTTTTGAATTGATTTAGCATTAGTTGTTTAAATTCCTGTATCTCAGCTGAAGTTTATGTTCCTTTGACTGGGCCGTAGCTTCTTTTTCTTAGTACAGGTTGTAGTTTTCTGTTGTCTAGTCATCTGACCTCCTAGGCCAACCCAGTCAGGTTTTCCCAGATGAGAACAGGCTCAGGTCACAGAAGGAGGTAATATTCAGTATCTGGTTCCCCTGATGGTTTTTCTTAGAGCATTGATGCACCTGTGCTTTTCTGCCTAGTGGGTGCACCTGTCAGCCTGTCACCACCTGTGTAAGAGGCTGTGGCCTGTGGCTCTCCTTCTCCAGTCTTTGGGATCTGTTTCCAGCAAGGTGGGCAGTAGATCTGGACCCCTGCCTTTCCTCTTGGGAAAATATGCCCCCTCCAGAGAGGTCACTGCATATTGATAAGTTCTTTGTTTCTCTGACTCTGCTGATCAAAGTGTTTTGATTTTAAAATGGCTCAGGCTTTCACTGCAAAGTGCTGTGGGCTGAAAACAGCTGAAGTTTTCTCCACAAAGAAAGAAAGGGACAGAAAAACTCCCAGGTTCACCCATCAGCCAGAGATAGCACCCAATCCTCTGGGCTCCCCATACTGAGACAGATATGTCTCCCAACTTTCCCAAGGTCAGTTGTCACCAAAAGCCTCTGTCTGGTTGTTGAGGATTCACTGTCTGTATTGAACAGTTAACATTAAAACCCCACTTAGAACTGGGGCTGAGAGTGTGGACCACATGGCTTCCATGAGCAAGGGGCTCTCAGCTTTCAGCACGGGTCCACAGTTTTACTTACAGATTTTATGCTGCATTCTCAGACATTCCTCTCAATTCAGGTTTGTGAATGATGAGTGGACAGTCAAGTTTATCTCCCTGCAGTTATTCCAGGTTATTTACTAGTTTTTTGTTATTTATGAATTGTTCTGGGGGGGACTAACAGTCTTCCACTCCTCTCTATGCCACCATCTTAGCTCCTCTCTCATGTGCTTCTTAGCCATTTGTATTTCCCCCTTAAAGGAATACCTAGTCATGTCTTTTGCCCATTTTATAATTGGGTTGTTTGATTTATGTATTGTTGAATTGTAGGGTTTCTTTAGATATACTGGATATCAAACTTTTATGAGACATTTGGTTACCAGAAATTCTCTCCCTTTGAGTCACTTTCACAGTTTTTCTTCACCTTTATAAAGGGGAAAGGCATTTGGTTACAAGGTTACAGTCTTAATGCCATAAAGTGTCCAAGTTAAGGCGTCAACAAAGGGTACCATTTGTATCCAGAAAATCTCTATTAGCTGGGAAGCCATGTGGCTGGCACCTGCTTACTCCCCAGTTGTGTTTCAAAATGGCATTCTCCAAAGTGTTGTTCTTGGGTCATTTTGTCCTCTCTTTGCTGCAGCTGCTTTTCAAGATGTCACTCTCAGTTGTTCTCCAAAATATCACTCTTAGCTGCTCTGCATTTAGATCTGTGTGGCTCTTTTTTTGAGTAGCTGTCACCTCTATTGTTAATATAATTTAAATTTAATTTTATTGAGGTTGTTCACATATAAACATTATCCAAAGATCCAAAGTCCAAAACCAATTACCTATGGTACCATCATAGAACTGTGCATCTATCACAAGTTTTTCCAATCTTTAGAACATTTTCATTACAACAGAAAAGAAATAAAGACAAAAAAACCTCAATTCCTCCCATACCCCTAACCATCCCCCTCAATTATTGTCTCATAGTATTGGTATAGTACATTTAGTTATGTATAGTTACTGTTGATTAAATAAAGTTAAAATACTGTTAACTGTAGTACATAATTTGCAATAGGTATATTTCCCCTATATATCTCTCTATTATTAACTTTTAGTTATACTGGCATACATTTGTTCTAGTTCATGAAAGAGATTTCTTTCTTTTCTTTTTGCAGGCACTTAGTATGCATTATTTTATTTCATCCACACAATAAAATCATTATTCTCTTCATTTTTCAGAAGAGAGAAATATTCTCACACATCTCAGTGCACTATTCATAACATTTCCAGCTTTGTGTAATTGTTTTTAAAGATCTTTTAATTGGGTATTTCAATCCATTCACATTGCATGTTATTACTGTGAAGTCAGTTCTTGAGTCAACCATCTTGTTTTTTGGTGTTTGTCAGATCTGTTTTTTTCCCTTTTTCTCATTATTTCCCTTTACATTTCCCTTGCTGATACTCTTCAGTTCTGTGCACCTCTCCAGACCACTCTCACTTTTTTTACTCAGCCAGAAGAAATCCCTTTGGTATATTTTGCAAGGCCATTATCTTTTAAACACATTCTCTCAGCATTTGTTTGTCAAAATTTTAAGTTCTCCCTCAATTTGAAGGAGATTTTTGCATGATAAAGAATTTTGGGTTGCCATTTATTCTGTTTATGAATCTTAAATATGTCATATGACTGACTTCTCACCACCAAGTTGCCCACTGAGTAGTCAGTACTTACTCTTATGTTGATTCCCTTGTATGTAGTGAATTGCTTATCTCTTGCTGCTTTCAGAACTTTCTCCTCTTCAGCATTTGAAAATCTAATCAGTATATATCTTGAAGTGGGTTTACTTAGATTTATTCTATTCAGAGTTGGTTGGGCATCTTTGATTTGCATATTTATGTAATCTAGAGTGCTTGAGGGGTTTTCCCCAACTATTTCTTGAGACACTCTTTCCAGCGCTTCACTATTCTTTTCTCCTTCTGGCACACTAATAATTTTCATATTTGTGCATTTTATATTGTCCATCATTTTCCTGAGATCAATTTAATATTTTTGAACATTTTCTCAGCATTTGTTCTTTTTTCTGTGTTCACATTCAATTGCCATTTACTCCAGTTCACTTATCCTTTCTTCTGACTTTTCAAATTTGCTGTTTTGTCTCTCTAGTGTATTTTTAATTTGATCACCAGTTTCATTTATTCAATATGGTCTGCTATTTTGTATTTACTCTTAAAATTCTTCTTTCTGCTATTCTAGGGTCTTCTTGATGTCCATTTGTCTTTAGCCATCTTGTTGAAGTTGTTTTTGAGATTTGTGTGTATTTCTTTATTTATTTTCTCCAAATTTTGTGTTTCTTCCAGCTTCTTAATTTCTTCATTTGATTTGTCCATATCTTCTTGGTTTTAAGGTGTTTAATGATTTTCTGTTGGCTTTGGAGCATTTGGTTATCTTGGTAAAATTATTTTGGGAAATGTAGGATGAATTGAGCATTTATGTATTATTTGGCTGAGCTATTAGTTGCTGGAGTGTGCTTTCTCTGTCCTTCCAGTTAATGACACCCTTGAGCCACCTCTTACCCTCAAGCCAGCTCTCCACCAAATTTGTCTGTGCGCTGGTTGGTATCCAATTTGGGAATCCAATCAATGCACCAGTTTTCCATGTGCACTTAGTACTGACAGTTCTGTGGTAAGAGGGAAGCCCCTGCAGAGTTCAGCAATGTGTCCATTCCAGGGCACGGTGTTCCTGGAAATTCCCAGGACTGAGAGTGGACCACACTGTGGGTAAAATGCACCACAGACCCTTTCTGCCATGCACCCAGAAGTCACTTTGGTTGGGGAGAAGCACCTTGCAGTTCCATGTGGTGTGCTTGTCTCTCAGGCTTACATGGAGGAAGAGTGAGTGCAGTCACCACAGTCCTCTGAATCCCAAATTCCATCAGAAGAGCTCTCAGTGATAAGGCTGTGAGGGTTTATCTCCCCAGCCAATTGCAGTGATATGTACATAGGACTTGAATTGCTGCTTGTTCCATACTTGACAGCCAGCTCTAGCTGCCAGTCTCTAGCATAGGAACTGTCCACTGCAGGGTTATGAAGGGTTATCTCACCAGCCAACTGCTAAGATAGGTGCATGGGGTATGGAAAACTGCTCCCTTCCATGCTCATTCACATGCTCCAGCCACCAATCTCTGGCATGGTAGCTCTCAGCTGCAGGGTGGTGAAGGGTTATTTCCACAGCCAACTGCTGAGATGGGTCACAAGGTTTATAAAGCTGATCATTCCACACTTGGAAGCTAGCTCTAGCCACCAGTCCCCATTATGGGAGCTCTCAGTTGAAGAAATCTAAAAGGTTATCTCTCCAGCCAACTGCTGATATGGATGCACAGGGATTGGAAAGCTGCTCACTCCATGCTGGGCAACCAGCTCTAGCCAACAGTTCCCAACACAGGAGCTCTCAGCCATGGGGCTGTGAAGACTTATCTCACCAGTCAACTGCTGAGATGGGTGCATTGGGCATGGAAAGCTGCTGCCTTCCATGCTTGTATGCTGGCTTCAGATGTCAGTCTCCAGCATGGCAGCTATTGGCCACAGAGTTGTGAAGGATTATCTCCCCAGCCAACTTCTAATATGGGTGCATGGGGTGTGGATATCTGTTTCCTCCTGTGCTCATCAGCTGGCTCCAGCCACCCATTCTTGGTGGCACTCTGGGCCAAACATACTCACAGTTCCATACAAATGCAGCATCTCTGACTCACCAGCTATGTCCCCAGTATGTGTTGTACAAGTCACTGCCTAGAGGGTGGAACCCTGGAAATGTTGTTCTGGAATGTTTTCTGTGCTTTAGCTAGTCTTTGGCATGGAGGAGAATTTTGTTCTTCCTCTCCTAATTTGCCATCTTCCCAGAAATCTCCAGAATAGTTTTTAAACTGATCTACACTATGTTTCATTTCTGAAGCATCTGCTATTTTTCTGTTTGTTTTTTCAAGTTCTTCATTATGCTCTCCTAGTGTCTTCTTGATATCCTTATTTTTTAAGCATCTAATTGAAGTAATTTAGGAAATTTGTTCAAACATCTAGTTGTTCCAAATTCTGCATCCTATGAATTTTCATATTAATCATTTGGCTTAGCTATATCTTCTTGTTTCCTCATGTTCCTTGGGAATTTTTGGCATTTGGTTACCTTGATAGGATTATTTTAACTGTTGATTTCTCTTTCTTGTGTAATATCTTGTTGCTTGAGTTTGAATTGGAAATCTCCTTTGGCACTTGGTTTGTCAGTATTTCCCTACCAAACAGGGGCAATGCTCTCATGCAGAGGGTGTAACCCCTTTGGGAAGGCTGTAAGAGTGCAGGCAGAAAAGCAACTTGCCAAATTTCACTTTCCTTGTCTTTTCCACAGATGGAGTTCTTAGGCCACCAATTCCCCAAAACCCTACCTCTCACTGACTGCAGGGGCTTGTTGGGCAGGGTCTAGACCAGGTCAGAATAAAATATGGGGATTCTGGTCCCAATGTGTCACTATTTCCAATCAAATATTCATTCAGGGCTAAAATATTTCTTCCTGTTTTCTTGAAAGGAAGGTCTCTCTGTCCAGGTGTGCTGGTAGCTGCTGACACTGGCAGTTAGTGATTGGCACTGTGCACCACAGCAGACTCCACTATTGGGCACAACAGACCCGTTTGTTCCAAGTTACCTACTAGGAAAGACTTCAGGTTGCAGGACTGAGAGATTCAACTTCCCCAGCCAGCAGCTGGCCCATGGAATTCCCTGCATTTGCCAGCTATAAAGATCTAGGATGCTCTGCAGCCACAGCCTCAGAGGTGTGGTAGGGGCATCAGGTATCACAATGTAGCTCCTTCCTTGCTCCACCTTTCCATTCAAATGCACAGCCAAAATGTGTGTATCCTGGTCATCCATGCAGAGAAGATCCAGGCTGCATGCTGAATGGAGCCTGCCTCACCAGCTGTCATATCACCACTGCTCTGTAACTCCTCTCCACATGAAGGGAGGGCTTCCCAGTCTCCCCCATATCTGGGCTCCCACAATAGCCATCCTCAGGGTAGGGTGTGTGCACTGGGCACCACTGCAGGGTCTCTGTAGGAGGTTATAATGAGTCTGTTGTCTCCTGGGCTCCCTTGTGAAATGACCCTAGGCTACAAGACTGAAGAGATTGATTCCACCTGCCAACAGCCAAAGTAGGAGTGTGATGCTTTTCAGCTTCATGATCTGGACAGTGCACAGCTGCATGCTAGAATATTGGTCATGATTTAGTACACACACCCTTATTTGTCAGTCATAGTTTCTCCACTTTGTCATCCAGCTCTTCCTTATACATTGCAGTGGTCTTCCCTGGTCACCTAAGCACTGAACCCACTGCTTTGGAGAGTTTCTTCCTGTTTCCTAGTTGTTTTATGATGGAGGGGTGAGCTATGCTTGTCCTTATTCTGCCACCATTTGGAAGCTCCCAGGATGATGTTTTAAATGTTCATTCATTTTTAACATGTATCAGAACCTCATTTATGACTGAATAACATTATATCATTTGTATATATGACACTGTATTTATTCTGTCATCTCTTGATTAACATTTGTGTTGCTTCTTTGATGCAAAAATATCTGTTCAAGAAAATACTTTAATTTCTTTGGGATAGATATAAAGAAGTGGGATTACCAGTTCATATGTTAATTTTATGTTCCACTTTCTGAAGAACATAAAGATATTTTTATTATTCAGTACTATTGAGGAAAGTTAGCTGAAGGGCTGCATTTTTGGAGCAGGATAGGAAAGTTCAGCTTTAGGGAGACAAAAGAGATTGTTGTGCCATTCCTGATTCCCCAGAGCACTTTGCATTGGGTATGTGCCAATCCCTCAAAACCTGGCCCTGTTTCTGCTGGGAAGATGTGGATGAGGATCTCCCTCCAATATGCCTTCCCCCCAGAATTTGTCCTGAAGGCAAAAACTGCTTGAGACAATGAAAGGAGTGTAAAAATCTGTAGAGGTGAAAAATTGAGGACAAAGCCTTGCTGGCTTCAAATACCTGGGAGAGTGAGGTATTTCCCCTAGGAAACAGGAAAATAAAAGTTTTGTAAAAAGGGAAACTTCAAAGCAACTAATAAACAAAATCACAGGAAAAGACTGACATACAGAAAGAGATATCACTGCACAATTAATTAGTTTTGGACAGACATTCCTGAAAGAATGGATGAAGCTCAAGAATATCAGTTTCTTATCACCGAGAACAAGACACTTCAAAGAATAAGTACAGGAGTTTACATTTAAAAGTATTAAATTGTGCAGTGTGCCAAATAGATGACAAAACAAATGAAGAAATAAGAAAACATGGCCCATAGAAAGAAACAGGTAAAAAATTCAGAGAAAAACTAACCAAGAAAAAGAAAATATGGATATGCAAAAAAAAAGGCCTTTTAAAAATGATCTTGGAAGGTGAGGCACGATGACACAGTGGTGAGGTGTAGAATTAAGTCTCTCCTCTAGGGCAGCTAGTAATTACCCAGGAACTGTATGAAACAAGGCTTTTGGGATCTCCAGTGATCAGTCACACATTGTACACAAGTTTGGAATGGGTGGACAAACTGAGATCACAGTGAAATTTGTAGTTCCCCGAACCAGGGATCTGGCACCCTTCCCTGCCCAGACCCCATGTACTCTCTTGCAGCTGGCTCCCTGAAAGGAAGAAAAAAACAATCCCCAGGGAGCAAGAAGGGGGGCTCAAACCAGCCTCAACTGCAGAATTAATTAACAAATTAATTACTATTTGTAGCTTGGAGTGCTAGAGAAGGACTGGGCTCTGAGAAGGGAGAAATATAAAAGTGGATACCCATACACTGGCTCCAAAAATGCTTGGTTTGTCCCTACATTTTGTATCTTCTCCTTTCTCACTGACTCCTTATCTATTCACACTTCAATAGCCCACTATAAAGGAAGAATTAACACTGTTGGAGAGTAATTATCCAGATAACAGCTCAGAGAACATCTTTAAATACACTATTCTGAAACATACAAAAACTTTTAGACTAGGGAAAGGCTTTAAAAAGGGACTTCTTTCATTCTTTTACCGTTATTTTAATTTAAAATGAAATGTGGCTCAAAAATTTAATGTAACACATGTGGTTATTTTCCACCAGACAGCCCAAGTTGAGTGCCTAGGCTAGTCTTTGGGGGAGACTAAGTAATCAGAGCTTCCTTGAATTTCAGATTCACTTCTAAAGAAAGTTTTTACCTCAGAATGACCAGGGATTAAGCTGGATTTGTCCCAAAGAGGAGAGGGCAGAAAGTAATAGTGCCCCTGGGAAGCAGCTGGAATTCCTAGCATTTGGAGAGTGGAAGGATGTCCAGCACATTTGGCAGCTTTCCTTCTGGGAATGCAGACTCTCGGGGCTGGAATTCAGAAACCAGCTTCAGGCAGCCATAGCCTGACAGGATCAGAGTCACAAGGAGATCTAAAGGAACCTCATATCCTTACACTGGTGGGGGAGCTGTGGTTTGTCAATTACTACTTGCTGGAAAGGATAAGAAAAGCACTAGTCTAGATGCCTCACAGGAGGGTCTTATTCTAAGGGAAATTCCATATCCTCCTTCTGAGATCTAGATTTCCCCAGGCTGGATAAACCAGACTGGGGTTGACTACATCTGATGAGAAATGCTCACAAAATGTCTGCATAGAGGGAGGGCAAGAAATAGAAAAACAAGAGGAGAAAAATTCTGATCAACTTAATAGAACTAATTTAGAGGTCTAGAATAAGCTGAACTGAACACCAAAGTTTAGAGAACAAAGCCAACCAACAAGAAAACCCTAAGTAAAAGAAAAGAACTCCAGAATAAATTAATTGAGAAAATCAGATGCCTAGACAATTTAAGATAGCAAGCCATATTAGGAAACATGAAAATGTGGACCAGTCAATGGAAGAAATTAATAGTTCAGCCAAGATACAGGAGTTCTGGCAACTAATGCTAAAACAATTCAAGGAACTGAGGGAATATCTAATTAAAATGTTCAAACAAAACTCCTAAATCAATTCAAGGATCTCAGTAAAGATACGGCAAAAGACATGAAGGATTCAAAGGAGGCACTGAATGACCATAAAGAACAATTCATAAACTTGAGAAAACAAATGGAAGCACTTATGGGAATCAATGGCACAATGGAGGAGAAGAAAAATGGAGGGATACAACAGTAGATTGGAGAAAGCATAAGAAAGGGTCAGTGAACTGGAGGACAAGACATTTGAATTCATACAAACAAAAGAACAGATGCTGAAAAGAATGGAAAAAAATAAACAGGGTCTTAGGGAGCTGAAAGGGGAAAGGGGGCAGAAAGAATAATGAAAGAAATAGTCACTGAAAATTTCCCAACACTTATATGAAAGAATATTACAGATTCAAGAAGTACAGCATACTCCAAACATAATAAATCCCAATAGACATACACCTAGACACTTACTGATTATATTGTTTAATGTCAAAGGCAAAGATGGAATTCTGAAAGCAGCAAGAGAAAAGCAATCCATCACATACAAAAGAAGCTTAATAAGACTATGTGCAGATTTCTCCACAGAAACCATGGAGGTGAGAAGACAGTGATATAATATATTTAAGATAGTGAAAATGAAAAACTGCCAAACAAGAATTCTGTATCCAGAAAAAGTGTCATTCAAAAATGAGGGTGAGATTAAAATACTTCCAAGCAAACAGACACTGAGAGAGTTTGGAAATTACAGACCAGTGCTACAGAATACTAAAACGATTGCTACAGGCTGAAAGGAACAGACGGAGAGAAAGAGGTTTGGAGAGAGGTGTAGAAATGAAGATTATGAGAAAGGGGAAAAGGAGACAGAGGAAAAAATAAGGTCTGACATATACAATCCAAAAACAAAATGGTAGAAGAAATTATTGCTCTTACAGAAATAGCATTAAATGTTAATGGATTAAACTCCCAAATAAAAAGTCATAGACTGATGGACTGGATTAAAAAACAGGACCCATCTATATGCTATCTATAAGAAACTCACTTTAGACACAAAGACACAACTAGACTGAAAATGAAAGGTTGGAAAAAGCTATATAATGCAAACAAGAAAAAAGTGAGTAGCTATATTAATATCAGACTAATTAGACTCCAAAAGTAAAACAATTAAAGGAGGCAAAGGGAGACAGTATATATTAATAAAAAGTTCAATTCCTCAAGAAAACATGACAATCATAAATATTAATGAACAAGCAAGAGTGCCCCAAAATTCATGAGACAAATACTGAGAACAGTGAAAAGAGTAAATGTCTCTACAATAATGTTTGGAAACCAACACACTGCTCTCATCAATGGATAGAACATGTAGGGAGAGGATCAATAAAGAAACAGAGATGGTGAATTGTATGATAAATGATCTAGGCTGAACAGATATTTATAGAACACTAGACCCCAAAAGAGTAGGATACACTTTTTTCTCGAGTGCTCATGGACATGTTCCCTAGGATAGACCAAATTCTGGGTCACAAAGCAAGTCTCAACAAATTTTAAAACATTGATATTATAGAAAACACTTTCTTGGACCATAACAGAATGAAGTTGGAAATAAATAAAAAGCAGAAGGTCATAAATTTCACAAATATATTGTGGATAAACAACACCCTTTTAGAAAACAAGTTGGTAAACAAAGAAATTACAAGAGAATTCAGTAAATACCTGGAGGCAAATGACAATGAAAACACAACATACCAAAACTTATGGGGTGCAGCAAAGTTGGTGCTGAGGGGGAAATTTATTGCTCTAAAAGCCTATATTAAAAGAGAAGAGAGAAAAATTGAGAAATTAACTGTTCACCTGGAGGAACTAGAGAAAGAAGAGCAAACTAACCCTAAAGAAAACAGAAGGAAAGAAATAAAAATTATTAAGGCAGAAATTAATGAAATTGAGAACAGAAAAAACAATAGAGGGAAACAATAAAATCAGAGTTTGTTCTTTGAGATAATCAACAAAATTGATGGACTCCTACCTAGGCTAACAAAATAAAAAAGAGTGGATCCAACAAATATAATCAGAAATGGAAAAGGAGCTATAACTACTGACCGTGCAGAAATAAAAGAGATAATCAGAAGCTACTATGAGCAACTATATGCTAATAAACTTGACAACTTAGATAAAATGGGCAACCTCCTAGAAAAGCATAAACAACCAACACTGACTGAAGAAGAGATAGATGACCTCAACAAAAAAATCACAAGTAAACAGATTGAGTCAGTTATCAAAAAGCTCACAAAAAGGAAAAGCCCAGGACAAGATGGCTTCACATGTGAATTCTACCAAGCATTCAAGAAATAATTAGTACCAATCCTGCTCAAACTCCTCAAAAATTGAAGAAGAGGAAAAGCTACCTAACTCATTCTATGATGCCAACATCACTCTAATACCAAAATCAAAGTTACTACAAAAAAAGAAAATTATAGACCAATCAATTTAATGAATAGATATAAATATTCTAAACAAATACTCAAAAATGGAATCCAGCAACACAATAAAGAATTATACAGGACAGCCATGTGGGATTTATTCCAGGTATGCAAAGCTGGTTCGACACAAGAAAATTGATTAATGTAATACACTACATTAATAAGTCAAAGTGAAAGAACCACATGATCATCTTGATTGATGTACAAAAGGCATTTGACAAAGTTCAACATCATTTTATGATGAAAACATTTCAAAGGAAAGGAATAGATGGGAACTCACTCAATATAATAAAGGTAAAATGTGAAAAACCCACAACTAACATCATACTCAATGGGGAAAGACTAAAAGATTTCCATCTAAGATCAAGAACAAGACAGGGATGACCATTGTCACCACTGCTACTCAATGTTGTGCTGGAAGTTCAAGTTAGAGCAATTAGGCAAGAAAAAGAAATAAGATGCACCCAAATTTTAGAAGAGGAACTAAAGCATTCATTGTTTGAAAATGACATGATTCTATATGTAGAAAATCCAGAAAAGTCTACAGCAAAGCTACTAGAACAAGTTAATGAGGAGAGTAAAGTGGCAGGCTACAGGATCCGCATGCAACAATCTGCTGTGTTCCTATGCACATGTAATGTGCAACATGAGGAGGAAATCAAGAAAAAAATTCCATTTACAATAGCAATAAAAAGAATAAAATATTTAGGAATAAACTTAACAAAGACCCAAAGACATTTACACAGAGAAATACAAGAAAGTGCTAAAAAATCAAACAGTACCTAAAAAAATTGGAAGAACATACCAAGTTCATGGATTGGAAGACTAAATATAATTAAGTTAGCAATTTTACCTAAGCTGATTTATACATTCATTGCAATACCAATTAAAATGTCAACAACCTACTTTGCAGAAATAGAAAAATCAATAACCATGTTTATTTGGAAGGGCAAAGTGCCCCAAATAGCCAAAAATGTCTTGAGAAAGAGGAACAAAATGTGAGGTCTCACACTACCTAACTTGGAAACATATAAATCTTCAGTGACTAAAAGAGCATGGTACTGGCATAAGGATAGAGATGCTGACCAATCAAATCAAATTGAGTGTTCAGTAATAGACCATTGCATCTATGGACAATTGATCTTTATAAGGCAGTCAAGAGAAAGCAACTGGGACAGAGTAATCTCTTCAATGAATCATGTTTGGAGAATTGGATATACATTTCCAAAAGAATGAAAGAGGACTCCTATCTCACATCTTATTCAAAATTTGACTTGAAATCAATCAAACACCTAAACATCAGGGCTAAGACCATAAGATTCTTTGAAGAAAATATAGGACAATATCTTAAAGATCTTGTGATAAGAAGAGGTTTCCTAGACCTCACAGCCAAAGCACAGACAACAAAAGAACAAATAGACAAATGGGATCTCCTCAAAATTTAACACTTTAGCATGTCAAAGGAGTCAGTCAGAAAAGTAAAAAGACAGCCTATGCACTGGGAGATGATATTTGGAAACCACATATCAGTTAAAGTTTTAATAACCTGAATATATAAAGGGATCCTACAACTCAACAACAGAAATACAAACAAAACAATTACAAATTGGGGAAAGGACATGGACAGACATTTTCTTAAGTGAAAATACAAATGGCTAAAAACATGAAAAAATGCTCAACTTCACTGGCTATCAGGGAAATGCAAATCAAAACCACAATGAGATATCATCTCACACCTACCAGAATGCCCATTACCCAAAAAACAGAAAATTACAAGTGTTGGAGAGGATGTGGAGGAAAAGGCACACTTACTCCTATTTGGTGGGAATGTAGAATGTTGCAAGCACTCTGGAAGACAGTTTGGAGGTTCCACAGGAAGCTAAGTATAGATTTGCCATAAGACCCACATGTTCCACTGGCAGGTATATACTCAGAGGGACTGAAAGTTAAGACATTAATGGACATTTGTAAACTGATGTTTACTGCATTTTTATTCATGATTGCCAAGAGATGGAAACAGCCCAAATGTCCATCAATTGATGATTGGGTAATTCAACTGTGGTATACACACATGATAGAATATTATGCAGCTGTAAGACAGGACAAAGACACAGAACATTAATAAATGGATGAATCTTGAGGATACTATGTTGAGTGAAGTTAGACAGAAACAAAAGGTCAATTACTATATGGTCTCAATAATATGAACTAAAATTAATGAGGAAATTTTGAGTGGTATAACCTGTTAACACAGGCTACCAGGAGACGGAAAGAGCGTAGAGATCAGGCATTTGATGCTGAAGGACTACAGAGTGTTCACCAGGATTTATTGTATAGATTCAGAAATAGATAGCATAATATTGTGTGATGGTTGCACAATATTGTAAGTATACTGAACAAAGATGTCTGTGAATAAATCTGAAAGGGATGGGATATGGGAATGTATCACACAAGAGGTAAAGACAGATGATAAAGCCTGGGAATGTACAATGTAGCAAAAACTGGAGTGATCACTGCCTGTTACTAAATGTACAAACATAAAAATTTATTCACATGTGGGAGAACAAATGAATGTCAACCATGCAGAGTTTTGAAAAAGAGTTGGTATTGGGGAAAAACCATAATCAAAGCAAACTGGAATCTGTGGTCACCAGTAACATTGGAATATGCTTCCATTAATTGGAACAAAGGCAATTATACCAAAGCTAAATGTGTATGAGGGGGTTATAAGGGAGGGGTAGAGGATTCTTGGTAGTGGTCTTGTTATCTGTCTTACTATTATATTGTATTGTATGACATTTCATTTTTCTTTGTATATTCTTTTTTATTAATTGCTAAAAATCAAAAATTTTTATACTAATCAATATGTTCCAGTGCTGACTCTGGTGATAAATGTACAACCATATGATGATACCATGAAAAACCAATTGTACACTGGGGATATTTGTATGGTATATGAATATATCTCTAAAAATTGTAGGAAAAATCATAAATAGGGATAAATCTGCTGGAGAAAACATGCAGAGATGGATGTAACTATTTACTGTTGATGAAGAAGCAGTATGGTGTAGCCTTTCTGGTGCTCAGTGTGGTGGTTCCACAAGAAGCTAAGTGTATGGGGGCCATAAAGTCCTGCAACTTCATTATGAGGTATGTACTTGGAAGATCTGAGAGAAGAGACATGAATGGGCATTTGCACATTGTTTTTTTGGAGGCAGTATTCATGATTTTCAATGGGTGGGGGTGGCCTAAGGTTACATCAACTGAGGAATAGGATTGTGAACTGTGGTGGATGCATATAGTGGAATATTGAGCAACTATGAGAATGAATGAAGCTGCGAAATGCACAAGGAGGTGAATGAATCCTGAATACAGCGTTTTGAGTGAAGTATGCTAGAAACAAAGACAAACAGTTTAATGCCTCACCAATTTGGACTAACTACAATGTGTAAACTCAGTATTGAATCATAGATCACAACTTATCAGAGGATTGATTATTATAATGGCCCCCAGATTGTAAACTCTTACAGCAGTCAAATCTATTCCTGAATTTTAATGGCTTTCTCCAAACTCTGAGAGGCTGATCACTGTGTATAACCTGGTCAGTCTCTGGAACATTGGGTATCTGTGTGACACCTGAAACTCAGAGCTAGAGTTTGGCAGATACGAATGTCAGTATTAGCACATACAGCATTTATTAAAAATGAAAAGCTGAAAAAGAGCCCAGACTTCAATTAGAGATATGAATGAAGCAGATCTGTAAGACTAGGGCAATTTGGGCCAAAGGGTGAAGGTCAAAAGTGACTGTATTTTAAAACTTCAACTTACATATGATACCAAAGTAAGAGTTATATACTTGGTGCAGGATCTATATTTTCTAAACAATATAACTTCTACAGTCTGCTCAAACACCATAATTAAATGGAATTTTGAATAGAAAGTGAGATATGGTAGATTTATATAGGGTGTGAAAGAGTGACACATTCCAAAGTAATGTGTGAATAACAATGTATATGCAGGAACCCCCTGAGGTGCTGGGAGAAATTGCTGAAGTGTTGGACTTCCTCACCTGGATTATTGCTTTCGTTCTCACAAACATTGAGGCATGACGGTTTTGTTTGCCAAGCCTTCTATCTTGGGGCTTGCCCTTAGGAAGATTGTTACTACAAAGGAGAGGCTAAACCTGCTTATAATTGTGCCTAAGTGTATTCCCCTGACTACCTCTTTGTTACTCAGATGTGGCTCTCTCTCTCAAGCTAAGCCAACTTGGCAGGTGAGTTTGCTGCCCTCCCCCCACCTGGGACCTGTCTCCCAGGGTAGTGGATTTCCATGACAATGCAGGATATGACTCTCAAGGATGAATCTGGACACAACACTGTGGGATTGAGAACATCTTCTTGACCAACAGGTGGATGCAAAAACAAATGGAATAAAGTTTCACTGCCTGACAGATTTCAAATGGAATTGAGAGGTCACTGTGATGGACATTCTTACACACTATATAGATAACTCTCTTAAGGTTTTAATATATTGGAATACCTAGAAGTAAATACTTGAAACTATCAAACTTCAAACCAGTAGCCTTGATCCTTGAAGACTGTATAAAAATACAGCATACTGTGTGACTGTGAAAATCTTGTGGATTGCACTCCATTTTTCCAGTGTATGTATGTATAAGTGCAAAACTGGGGACAAAAAGTAAATGAAAAATTGGATGGGATGGGGGAATGATTTTGGTGTTCCTTTTTACTTTTATTTTTATTCTTGTTCTTTTTCTTTCTGGTTTAGGGAAAATGTTCAAAAATAGATTGGAGTGGGTGATGAATGCATAATTATATGATGGTACTATGAACAGCTAATTTTACACCATGGATGATTGTATGGTATGTGGATATATCTCAATAAATGAGAATTTAATTTCAAAAAGTGTAAATAAAGATGATTTTTGACAATATGTTCTTAAAAATATTTGAAGTGGTGATGGAAAACAGAAAGAACTAAATGATATTGCAAAATCATGGAACCAGCAATATGATAGTTTTAGTACAGGACAGAAATTTTACAAAGGAACCAAACAGAATTCCTGGGTTGAAGTTTACAATAACTGAAAAGAAATCCCCAGGAGAGTTTTAAAGGCACACTAGAGCTGGCAGAAAATATACTCAGTGAACTTCAAGACAAGGCACTTGATATGAGTCTAGCTGAAGAGAAGAAAGAAAAAAAGTAATATAAAGCAAAAATAGCCAAAACAGCTCTGTGTACAAATATTACACATTATGCATGTCCCAGAAGAAGAAGAAAGAGTTAAAGGCTCAGAAGGTATAGTCAAAGAAAGAATGATCAGGAATTTATCCCTTTTAGCAAATGATGTGAATATGTACACCCAAAATCCCAGAAACCCCAAACAGGATAAATATGAAGAAAAATATATCCAGTCATATGTGAATAATACTGTCAAATGCAAAGGAAAAGGACAGATTTCTCATAGTTGAAAAAGGAAATCAATATGTTTCATCCAAAGAGTACCTATTAGATTGAATGATAATTTCACATCAGAAACTATGGAGGCCAAATGGTTGTCAGTGGAAACACTTAAATTGCTGAAAGAAAATAATAGTCATGCAAGAATTTTGTATCCAGAGAACATTATTTCAAAAATGAGAGAACAATTATCTCATTCTCAGATAAACAAAGTAGATGCAGTTCATTGCCATTAGAACCACCCTACAAGCAATGCTGAAGGGAGTTCTGCAAACTGAAATGAAAGAACAATATGAAGCGGTTCAAAGAATCAAAAGAAATAAAAACCAGAGCTAAAATTAAACATTATGGTAATTATAAGTTCCAGTATTATATAGTGAATTGTTTGGGAAGTAATTTAATGTCTTACTTCCTACAGGCATTAAAATGCAAATGTATAAAAATAATGACCAATATATGGCTTCAGATATAATGTTCAAAGATAAAATTGGTAACAAGTATGATAAATGGTGGTAAGACAGAGAGGTATAGGAAAATTATATATGAATGTCATTGAATTTAATCTGGGTTCAAACAAATATGATTTTTATTTATTTTAAATGTTAAATTTTAACTTCATGTTAACCACAAAAGTGTAGACGTAAAACATATTGAGATAGAAATGAGAAGTAACTCAATATAGTAAAACAAAAAGGCAAATGTATATAAAAGTAGCCTTTAACATAGGTAAGGGACAAAAAAAGGTATAATATTTACAGAGGCTAAAAGGAAAATTACAGAAAAGTTACCTGTGTTATCAATAGATACTGTAAATGGAAAATAACTCTCTAGTCAAAAAGCAGAGATTGGCAGAATGGATAACCAAGCCTGACCTATTTTCTGTCTGCAAGAAACTCAACATTAGTCCAAAAATAGGATTAAGTTGAGGGTGAAATCATGGAAAAATACTATGCAAATAGCAAGCAAATGATAGATGGGGTGGCTAAACTGATTTTTGAAAAAATAGACTTTAAGATAAAAAGAGTAATTAGGAACAAAGATGGTCTTTATAATTCATTAAGGGAACAATTCAACAGGAAGATGTAACATTTATAAATATATATGCATCAAATAGCAGAATCCAAAACAATAATAAGCAAATACTGACAGATTTGAAGGGATAAATTGATGATACTAATTCAGTAGAGAATACTTTAATAGCCATTCTCAATAATGGATAGAACATCTAGTCAGAAGATCAATAATGAAGTACAAAACTTGAGTGATATGACTTAAAAGGCATTTATAGGACATTTCACCCACCAAAATTAGAATACACATTCCCACATAACAATGGATCATTCTCCATGTGTATGTTAGACCATGTTAGTTTACAAAACAATTCTCAATAAATTAAAACTATAGAAACCATAAATGGAGGATATAAGATGGCAGCATAGAGGGGCGTGGAATTCAAGTAGTCTCCCTGGAACAACTGAAAAACCAGAAACAACTAGTAAATAAGCCAGAATAACTGCGGGGGGACAAACATGACTGTCCACTCATCATACATCAAACTTAATTGGGAAGAATGCTTGGGATCACAGCATAAAATCTGTAAGTAAAACCTATGGATCCAGACCTCCAGAAGATGGTGGTTAGGAGATATGGGGCAAAAAAAAAAGAAAAAAAAAAAAAAACACCTCCATGAAAAATACCAGATAAAAGCCACAAAATCACCCAAAACACCAGTTCCAGCCATGCACCAGGTGGAAAATGTCTGCTAAATCCACAGGGACTGTGCACTTGGTGAAACTCAGAGTCTGCATTCTGAAGCAAGTGAGTAAGCCTGCTGAATATCTAGCAGCCACGCTGTGGTGAGGGGAAACTGTGAGTTGGTGTTTGGATCAGACTAGTTCTTTCTTAAAAACCCAAAATGGCTCCAGATATGGCAGCAAGAACTGCACAGGGAAGAGTGGCATGAATGGTGTCTCCACAACCTGTGAGTATGCCTCAGTATCTGGCATGGACAATAGCCTTTCATGCACCTACTGCTAATTGTCTCAGAGTGAAGCAGGCAGAGTTTAGCCAAAAGGGAAAAAATGACACCTCTTATAGCTATCTTCCTGGTGTACTGGGAATGCTCCTGCCCAGCACCAACAGCACAGCCCAGATCTGCACCAAAAAACCCAGTGTGACAGGAAGTGTTTCCAGCAATGCATGCACATGCTACAATATCTGGCATGGACAATAGCCTTTCACGAACCCACAGCTAATTGTCCCAGAGCTAGGAAGGCAGAGCAGTGTGAAAAGGGAGAAATTAATATGCCCCATTCAGCCATCATTTCAACAGACTAGGAATGTTGGTACACAGCCCTGTGGCCCAGAACTTCCCTGGGGGGTTGGCATGCACTTGTGAAATAGCACAGCCTTTCCCAGCAGAGGCCCTAGAAGGGGACAGCTTGGAAGAGGGACCCACTTGGAAATCTCAGGAACCATACACCAACACCAAGGACTTGTGGGTCAGCAGCAGAGACAGTCTGAGGTGAGACTGAACTGAAGGTTTAGACTCTTGGAACAGCCTTACATCTCCAGGAACATCTGGGAGGTTAGTTAAAGCTGCCCTCACTCCCTAACTGCTCAGACACACACCCAAAATTCAGGGTGAACAGCACCAACTGCACACACAATACTGGTTCACCAACTGGACACCTCAAGAATCAGACCCACACACCACAAAGACAAAATTGGGGAGAACTGGCTTGAAAGCAATAGGTGGCTCACAGACACCACCTGCTGGTTAGTTAAAGTGTATGCCAACAAGCTGTAGATCTGACAAATTAGAGAGAAGTCTTTGAATTAGCATACATATCCTAAAAGAACCCTATCAAGTTAAGCAAATGCCAAAAGGCCAAAAACCACAGAAAATCTTAAAGCATATGAAAATACCAGATGATATGGATAATCCAAACCCAAACACCCAAATCAAGAGATCAGAGGTGACTCAGTACTTGGAGAAATTAATGAAAGAACTAAAGACAGGCAAGACCATGGCACAGGATATAAAGGACATGAAGGAGACTCTAGAAGAGCATAAAGAAGAAATTCAAGAAAATAAAAAAATAGATGATCTTATGAAAATAAAAGAAACTTTTGACTAAATTAAAGATTCCGGATACACACAGTGCAAAACTAGAGGAAGCTGAATAATGAATCAGTAACCTGGAATATGACAAAATGGAAAATGAAAGAACAAAAGAATGGGGAAAAAGATTGAAAAAATCAAAATGGACCCCAGGTATATTATAGATAAAATAAAATGTCCAAATATAAGACTCATTGATGTCCCAGAAGGGTAAAGGTCT